>NC_085138.1:69057881-69282881 GCF_035046485.1 Aedes albopictus | reverse complement strand
ATGGTCGTAGGTTTGATGCTGGATGCTGACATTTTTTTAATTTTTTTCCTAGAAAAAAAAATTACAAAACTTGTTTGCTATTGTTTTGATCTTGTAATAGCTTAACGAGCTATTCTTGAGTAGTTCACTGTATTAGATTTTGCTATTATTTCTGTTCTTTTACCTCTTATATCAATCAAACCAATATCAGTTTTTGCTCTTCAGTAATTCAATCAATAATAACTAAATATGCTATTCATCAGATTTTTCCACCTACTCGGGTAGGACAGTGTCGTCCGCATATAAAAATATTATAAATCTTTGGGTAAGGTTTTGAATACACTGTTGATCAGTACTAAGAGGATAGTTAATGCAATTACGGAGTCCTGTGGGATTCCTGTACTTCTTTGCGGCTTGAATAGAAGTGGTTTCTTATGATTGCAGAAAGTCACGTAGATTTCTAATTCTTGAAGCAATTTCTGAGATCACAGAAATCCTAGATTCTGCCCAAAATTCGTCTAGTAGTATGTCTATCTAGCAATTCTTTCTCAATTACTTTGTGAAACTTACTTGGAAAAACCTATTGGAATGCCTTCCGGAATTTCTCACAAGATTTCTTCCGTATTCTTTCACGACGTTTTTCTTGGTATTCTTTCATAAATTTCTCACGGACATTTTTCGGAAATTCGAACAATACTTTCCGGGATCCCTTTTTCAGAGTATTCTAATATTCCTGAGTTCCGAACGACTTCTCTTTCCAAGCTGAAGAATTTCTTCCACAAGATTTCGTGATATTGCTTCCTCTCGCGGGGTTTTTCCAAAGTTCCTCTTGCGTTTCACCTTAAGAAATTTCAGTGACACTTTTCCCATGATTTATTCCAGAATCTCCACATAAGTTTCCCTCGGGATATTTCTTAGTTGTTGTCGCAAAATTTCTCCCAGAGCTTCTCCCGGGCATCCTCATGATTGGTTATCTAAGATTCCTTTCGATGTTCCTTTCGGAATATCCCCAGGAGATCTTCACGGGACTTCTACCAGAGTTCCTACACGAGTTATTTCAAGAGTTTTTTTTTACGAATTTTATGCAGGAATTCTTCCCAGTATTTTTTACTCCTGTTACTATTGCATTTTTTCAAGATAGTTGTTTGAGCTTCGCTCGGCGCTTTTTTAGGAACATATCTTATAGGTTCTTGCGGCCTTTCTTTCGAAGTGTTTCTCCTGAGATTTTTCTCGGAGATTCTCCGGAGACTTCTTTCAGAAGATTTCTACCGTTATTTCTCTAGAGATGTCTCTCAGAATTATCCTGGATTTTCTGTCAAGATTTTATCCGGCTGTACTTCTGGAGTCCCTTTTGGGTTTTCTTCGACTGTTGCTCCCAAAGTTCTTGCCGGGATTTTCAGGATTTTTTAGGAGTTATCGGATGTGAATTTAGGAGAAATCTTGCGAGAAACCCTGAATTTATTTTAAGAGGATATCCAGAAGGAATCCAGCGAGATACACATGGAAGCATATCGGGAACGTCTGACTGAAATCCTGGGATGTACTCTTGCGGCGACACCGTTAAAAGCTCCTATAAAAGGAAGTAAACCCTCTGACATACCGGAAGGAAAACCGGAAAAAAATTTAGAAGGACTCGGAAAAACTCTGGATGAAATGTTCCATAGGATTTTCATCAGAATCCTGTAGTAACCTACTCAAAATTGTAGTAACACTACACCATTTTCTATCGAAAGCTTCGTTTCTAATGTATTCGCAAGTTAGAACCTTTTTTTATACGAGTTGAGTTGTAGAATCCATGCCCGGCAGATGAATGGGAACACCAATCGTAGCTAACAGTCGGATATCCAACAGCGTGAATTTTCCCATCAATTTTTATTATCAAATAAAATTCATTATCTACTTTTTCTATCCTGCTATTATTTGGCAACAATGCAATGTTATGAGCATTGTGGCACGAAACACTGAAACTATCAAAATTTAGGGCCGATTTCTTCACCTCGGGTTAACTGGTAAGCCAGCTTACCCATATAGTTAAACCTGGCTTAACGCTTAAGCCAGGGTGAAGAAATCGGCCGTTAGTCAAGTAAATCCGCATACTCACCCAAAGTCAGCAGCGATGTGACGCCCAACGTGACCCGGGCCGGAATGGCTTCCGGTTTGATCCAGAACGAAATCCACGACATGACGACAATCAGTGCCGACGGGATGTAGGTGTGGAACAGATGGTAGCCCAACCGGCGCCGCAGATTAAACACCACCGCCAGGCAGGTGAAGTTCCCCGTCGAGTACTCGATCGTACAGTCCGTGGTGTAGTTGTTGCTGATGTCCAGCTGGGGGAGCTCGATCTCCGGATTGACCACCAGCGGATCGGTCATGTTCCAGATGAATACCAAATCCTGAACCGTGTGGGATACTGTGGGAGGGCATTGGTTGCGAACCGGGAAAGAAGTTGTATTAGAAAGTGATGTGGTTTAAACGTGGGTAAAATTAATTGAAAAATTTGGGTTTTCAGTAAATGTCATTGCTTGTCGAACTAGTAATACGATTCTGGATTTTCAATACGTGTTAAGGCATGCATCCGCGGCTTATACTGTCTCATGCTATCCTGAAATCTACAATTACAAACATATGAAAGAAAAAAAGAGGTTAGTCTTAATTTAGATTTAACGTAAAACGTGACGGTATTACTCTAACAACCTAACGGATGGGGTCACTCTGTCTACGGTCGAAGATAGAAAAATGTTGTACTTACATGATACGCAAAGAAGCTGTGACGCACTACTAGACAAATGTACTGAGAGAATATGGATTTATACAGTTTACAATAGATGAGTAAACACAAAACAGTGCGGACAATGCAGCAATCAACTACTTTAGAATGGCCGTTCAATATGAAGGTTAATATCCGTACAGGGAGAAGAAATACATGAAAAATGTCGTTTGGGTTGGTTTATACAAAAAAGCAGAAGAAAACAACTAACTACGATTTGCTGTTTTTTGTTTCATTAAACTACCAATACTTTATTTCAACTTCAAACATTATACGTGAATATTAGTTATTCCTGTAATTATTGTTGCTGCTTTTCTGGTTTAATTTCCTTTTATCATATCAGTAAGTGATGTTTAAGTTGCATCAAACAATCTATTCTAATTACGTGGGATCGACAAACTTGATTAAATCTGAGTGCGGTTGGAAATCAATACGCAAGAGTTCTAAACAATGTGTGGCAAATGTATTTTGCTTCAAACAAATGTGCAAAATAAACATATTTTCTTAAGATTTTGAAGTTGATACACAGGTAAACTACTGCTGATTACTTAAAGCGTAACTACAAACTAAGAAATAGAGTAAAAATACATAATCTCCAAGGTAGTTGCCACGAATTATGACATTATTACTGGACTACACGCTTCAAATGTACGTAGGTTGTCATATTGTGAGCTATTCATATAAGAGATATATTCCAAGCGATTGGTTCGTCAACCAGCAGTACAAATATCATACAACACAGTCTACTCTTTCATGTTCAGATTTCATGTTTCCATGTTTTGCTTTGTTTCAAAAAAGTTCAGTTATTACTTTCACACTAGGTCTACATATTACATCACATTTGCATCTACTTCTACGGGGGGAAAATCTATGGCATATAAGTGGATTATAGTGTGTTGATACAGTTCGATCATTATTACTTTTTACACGTTTCCGTACGACTCTAATCGTTTCTATTTTACTCTTTCAACTGAGTTGTATATTATAAAGAGTTGGTTCGTATGTGTCGCCGTTCTATTAGATTCACAAATGGTGTAATTCTAGAGCGCGTTATGAGTACTTCTACGAATATATAATACAGCATCCTACACAGTTGAGATAGTCGCGGGATTTTACTTTGCCATGCATGAGAATACAAAGTTTGGTTGGTTCGGTATGTCTGTCCAATCGTCTCGAGGACAAGTGTAGATTACAAAAGGATAGGTTCACTACAGCGGAAAGGAATGAGGAACGAACAGATGAATCAGGAAGTCTACGATTTCGTTTTATGATATGCCAGTGTCGTTCTAAGTAGGTGGATTAATCGTGAGGAATTCGGGGTTAGAAGTAAGGGTGTAGTAGTGAAGTGGTGTAGATTCTACATAAGATTTGGGTTGTATTGTCTTTTTGTACGCACTAGCCAACGCTAACATAGGGAGCTACACTTTCAACAAACTAAAAGCACTAGCGAACCGGTTGGTAAAATGATCAATGTTTTTTTGAGGATACGAATACATGCTTACTTTTTGCAATAACTTTTCCAGTTATCTTTCCGGGACAACTTCTTACTACACCTCCAAGAGTTTTGAAACATACATGGTCTTCAGAAACTTCCCATTGTTTCAAATATTTTACTTGATTTTGTAATATTTTTTTAGAATACTTCGGCACTAACATTTTAAAAACGCGTAACTGCATTTTTGAAACAAATCCCTCTTCCACAGCTACGGATTGTATTTCATTGATCCCACGCAATCTACCGCCACTATCGGAAAGGGAAGCTGTTTCTCTGTTTATAAATGTTTGTAAATTACGTGGGAAATATGAAATACGATCTACAGTTTTGATAGAAGTTGACATATCCAAACGCAGTAACGCTTTTTTGAAATGTTGGTGCCGACTTGTTGTTTTTTTTTCTTTTTTTTGCAATTCCATAAAATAGAAAGGAAAAAGAATTTTGCAGAATGAATATAATTTAATTCTTTCTGTACATTTGTAAAGATTCTCCATGTGAATAATCTGACATGCCTATTATTATTTATCTTTATTCTCGAGATTTTCAGCCCTCGGCTGGTTTATCTCGCATATGAGTTTTGCGCGATGAACTTGTTTTAAAATCTTTATTACGAATTAATTGAAAAAATGTCCTAGAATTCTTTCAGGAGTCAATTCTACAACCCTTTCAAAATTTTTTCAAGTAAAGATGGGAAACGTCTCTTAATTTAAAGAGAAAAATGCCGAAAATTCAACTCTATTTAAGATATTTTTAATAATTTCAATATCAAAACAAAACTTCCGTTATTGTTCAAAATCCTTCAACAATCCTTCAAATGATAAATCCAAGGCTAGGTTTCCACCCAAAGTTGTTTCAAAATTAATTCAATTCCTTCTAGAAAATTCTTACGACGATTTCATCAAACATTTCTTCATAAAATCTACCAAGGTCTTCAATGTCTTCAATGCCTTGTTCAAATACTTCTGTAGCGTTTTTCAAATGATTTCCCTTCAACAAATAGTTTAATCATTTCTCCTATAATTCCTGCAATTATTCCAGTGATTCTTACGCAAATTTCTTCAGAAAACACTCAACAAATTCCTCCAGAGATTCTTGCAGGTGTTCCATCTGGGAATTCTTCAGACATTCCTCAAATAATTCTTTTAGGGACATTTTCAAATATTTTTTTTCTTCCTTTCCAAGGATTCTATCTTAATTGTTTCAAGAAAAGTTTAATCTTCTAAAACGTTCTTCCAAGTTTTCCTTCAGGAATTTCTCCAAGAATGCAACTTGGTGTTTCTATTACTGCTTCTTTTCTGGTGACCTTCGCCTTAACTATTTCTCCAATTATCCTTTCAAAAATTTCTTCGCTGGTTCTACTTACTCTTAGAACTTCTGAGAGGTTTCTCATGCGATTCACCAAGGAATTCCTCCAATAATTTACCCTAATTCAAGAACTCCTCGAAGTATTCTTTTACAAATATTTTCTTCAAAGATACCTTCAAAAATTAGCAAAGTTTTATCAGAAATTCCTTGAATGAATTCTATAGAAATTCCTTCAAAGTTTCAATTAATATTTTCGGAGGAAATTCCAATGATTTTATTGGGAGTTTCTTCGAAGATTCCTTTAACGATATTACCAGGGGATCGTTCAAACTTCCGAACGAAAATTTTATGAAATTTCTTTAAAATTTAAGGATTTCACCAAAAATTTCCGCTTAAATCGCACAAAAATGTTTTTCAAAATTCCGTCAAAATATCAAATTCTATCTAAAAATAGAATTTCACCTCCGATAAACTCGTCTAGAGCATTCAAGAATTCTAGAGTGGATAACTGACACTGAGGAAGTGTTGCGAAAGGTTTTTCCGGAGTTCTCTCAGCAGACACACTTACCCAGATTTAGGTGGTAATCAGCTCAAGCTAAAATTCAATTTATTTAGAATAGGTATCGATTATCCAGTTAATTAATTTTACTTACAACTTAGTCTCCGTTGAGTAATTTAACCGTTTCACAACATACAGTGTCGGACAAAACAATAAGACCACCGGTCCTATTTCATACAAAATAGCCAAGTTTGACGATATGGTACTCGGTTTCTAGTAAACCGATTTGGCTGGAATTTTGACAGCTGACTTGGAATTACGGGAATTTTGATTTGTATTGAATTGATTGAGTTCTGTTCACTAGTTCCGAAGTTACGGATATACGGTGCGACAAAATTCTAACACCAGATATTCATGATGGTTATTTGTGGTCAATTCAACAAAAATGTCCCTAAATTTAAATGACATCCTTAATTTTAGTACTTGTTTATCAATCATCAAGTATCAGATACTCTCATATATCCTTTGATCATGGCAATCTGAAAGTGGTCCTATTATTTTGTCGTTTCGTATGTCCGTAACTTTTGATGTAGTGAACAGAACTGAATCAATTAAATACAAATTGAAATTCACGTAACTCCATGGGCACTGCCCAAATTTCAGCCAAATCGATTCACTAGAAGCCGAGCATCGCATCGTCAAACTTGGCCATTTTTTATGAAAAATGACTGGTGGTCTTATTGTTTTGTCCGACACTGTATAATCTAACGTTAAGTTTTAGCCTGCAAGTTTAGATCTTAAGTTTTATATAATTCAAATAGTTACATAAGCAAAACAACTTACAGTTAAGAAGAAATCAAAATTAGCAATAAGATACTCTTTCTGTACTGCATGTAAACAACTGTTTTTTAGCTGTATCTCTGTTATCATCTCTGCCTATTGTTTCCTAGTATTAGTCTCCCTGTCCCCGCCTGTCATCTAAGCCAGCTACAAACACCCTTTACATATAGAATAAATAGAGGCTCAACAGTGATGTTCAACTGTGGGCTGTGTCGGCGAACAGGAAGATTACACGTGGTAGTCGAAATAAGCGTATCTGTCAAAGGATAAGCAAAAGAGGGTGGAATTAAATGGTACACTCAGCCAAATAAGCCTAAGATTATCATAAGGTCTAACTTATGAAATGGCCTTTAAACAATTCATAACGATTAGAATGAACTTCATAAGGCCACTTAATTCTCATGCATATTATCCAAAACTGAAAAAGCACTGTACTCCAGAATGAAGGAAAAGCGAACAAAACCAGCGTGTCCGATTGTCATAATTGTCTAAAAAAACAATCTGACATTCTTATTTTCTTCGATTTGCGGATCATTTTGGAAAAAAGTGCTTTTTTAGTTCTGGAACATTTGCTATTCTCAATTGAGCCTTATGACGCACAGCTTGGCTTTTATACACATTCAGCAACACGATATTCTCTAACGTCGATAGCCGTGTGGGTAGGGCATGAGCTCAGTGATCTCGACGATCATGGATAGATTCCAGTCTGCATCAGTTAAAGCTTTTTTTGCTCTTTTCATAAGATTATCTTATGTAATTAGGACATAACAAGCATCATCAATTTTCATAAGGTAGTCGTATAGTATCCATACTTTACACTTATGGCTAAATTTCATGAGGTATTTTGGTGAATTTCGGTAGTTTACTTCGCTGAGTGTACAATAACTGATTACACGAATTTGAAGAGGGTATTCTGCTTAAAAGGTTCGAAAAGTCGGTACAAGAACTTAAATTCTCGATTTTCTCTGCAATTTAGTGTTGAATTGGGGAATGCTCCCTATAACAACTAGACATTTATCCTTAAGAAAACATTTTACCACCATACCAACCGATTGAATGTGCGTGAGAAAGTCTACAATATAATACAAATACAAAAATAAAAACTACAACACAAACCAGACGTTAAAGAACTACTCAGACTAACTATAATTAGTTTACGAAGGTGTGCACAATAGTATCTAACTACATCGTTAGTTTTGTAACCAAAAAAAAACACATATAAAATTATTCTGAACTGAAAATGCCTACAACATTTGTTTTTTCTATTTCTAGCCTACAAAAGAAGAAAATGTTTATTATAAAAAAAGAAATTGAAAACCAATACTCAATTTTCAACGTACGTTTCACTTTATTACTTTCTACCAACGTTTCCTCATTTGCATTCTTCAACTAATTTTCAACGTTTTTTTTACTTTTGCTTGTTGGCAGTAATCCGCCATTGTTGTTCTACTATGGTGAGTGTCGTCAAATCACAAAAACAATGTCACTCAGTGAGCAATGAAAAAAAAAACAGGAAAAATACATAGACATCTGCTGCCTTCGACACGGGTGTTCTAGCGTTTCTATAGTGTGCATGGGTGTCCGTCCGGTGTTCAACAAACACGTACAATATTCTATTGTTTATTGGATGTGGTTTGTCAACGTCATCTACCGCGCAAAGTTCGTGATACAACAACATGGTGGTAGTGAGGGAGGGTACAGTGTGCACGTCCACTGATTAAGTATCAAATGTCTTCCCCAATTGGTTTTGCCTGTAGTGGTATGTTACGTCATCGGTTTGCGGTTTGGTACTGCTGTGCCAAATGCCTGTTGGTCTTTAAGTATACGACGGGTGAATTTGTTTATGTGAGAGTAGATGTGTGTTTGTGAAAATATGTCATGTAATGAAGTCGATTCGAGTGTAGCTTAATCGAGTCGTCTTGGGTGGTGGATGGAAAGTAGGAGTGGTGATTTTAGAAGTACTACAAACTGTGTATTTAATATTGTTTTCTTCTATATCGTAAAAAATAGTGGTGTGCTCTATCACTACTACAAACGAGTATGATTTATCGTTAATTTAATCTGTTACTGTCAAACAGATGCATTGTGTTGGTTTATTGATTATTCGATACCAAATTGTTTGGCAATAATTACAATACTAAGTTGCTTTCATACGCTATCAAACAGATGCACTAATAATAGCTATGGTTCTACAATATGTATGTATATATAGATATATAAATATTTATTTAATACTTTTTGTGTGGTTCTATTAATATGTTTTGTTTTTTATTACTTTTCTCAGGTTATACACGTGAAACAGTCTAATGATACTTCTACGAGTACTATTGTTCATCAAACTATGTACGGTCATGTGGCGTAATATGCTCATTTTTGCTTACTGCAAACTACTGCCTCAAAACACTACTACTAATAGAGCGTAGGAGAGTGTGATTCAGGAAAGTAGAACAAGTGGATGGTTGCTTAGAATTGTTTTTGCTCAATCATACGTATTTAAAAAAAATGTACATAAACATATCACATTACCTTCGGATTTGATCTCAGCCCACTGTCTTCGTTTCCGAAATTGAGGAACACATTTTTACTTTTTCCAATACTGATCGAATGTAGGATGCTTAAGGATTATACAAGGATAGGTGAATCAATCAATCTGGGATACAGCCTATATACGGTTACTTTTGGTTAGTTTTTTTTATTGCCTACCGTCAATAGTGGATCATACGATTTGGACCAGCCAAATTTGTCTACCACTACCAACAATTAGGGGACTCCAAATGGGTAAACAAATCGCCGAAATACTAACTTATGTACTCCGATCACACTACACCCGCATTACCTTACTGCTACTTGTGTCCAATCATCACAAACTGTTTTATTTTGCTTTTATTTCCAATAAAACTTCTACACAAAGTCACATTGAACAGTCCCAACGCATTTTGGAAGTTTCAATTTCTGTACAACATTACGAAACAATCCACAAAATTTCGACGCGGGTGATCATACCACGATTCTACCTTAGACGAAAAGCCTGCGTTCTACTCAATGAATCTACCCAACGAAGCCTATGCCTAGCGTAGAACACCGTTATTTCGCCCCAAGTCATCATACACCTAGCAAGCCATTCCACTACATCATGCTGGTTGATTTCGTTTTCTTTCCACCTTTTCAGAACATTTCCAACAAACTAAGTGTGTTAGCTTTTGCAGTATTTTTTCGTGTATTTTTTGTTCATTTGCACTTTTGCTGTTCGGATTTTCCATCCATTTTGTCAATAATTTATACTTATAATAATGATAACACGCGCGCTCGCTCGCTTTCCCGCTTTCTTTCTCACCTATTCGGTTCTCTATCAACTCGTCTTCCTCTCACTATTCCAGGTGTATAATTTTAAGTGTATAATAATAATTTTTACTCATATGTTTGTCTTTTCGGCCCATGTCCGACAAATAGCGATAAACATTGCAAGTTTTAGCGTGACTTCTTTTCTTGTGTAACCGTTGCCCTCTTCCGTATCCTTATACTGACTGCTGAATTCCTACTGAATTATGTCTTTTTAACTTTATTCGCTCGATATAAAAACTAAGTTTTATTGCTTATCAGTTTTACGACGCCTCCATAAACTGGGAGAGCGTACTGTTTTACTACTCTAGCCTATGCTTTATATCAACTTTTATTTTCCGAAAAAAAAAGTTGCTCCAATATGTGTGAGTTTTTGCGTACGTGTGTGTCGGTGTGTTGTAAGTGTATCTTTTTCAAAGAGTCTTTGCGTAAGTTTATCTCCTTCGTAATGGCTGCTGCTGCTACTGCTGCGTCCTTGATGAGACTGTGTTGCTTTTGTATAAGTTCAGATATAGGTAAATATGAATAGTGATGATCGTAACGCACCATAAAATTTGTTTGTGGTGGATTTTTTTTCTCTTATTGATCATTTTTACGTGTGGTTGTGTCGCTTGCACGATAATTGTAGTAGCATATATTATCTAATTTTGTTGCTCAAATGAAGTATTGTCAATGAGTTTACCACTTTTTGATGTTCATTATAGTTTTAAAAACGACTAGCTTCTGGTAGCGTATGGTTTTTGGGAAATTAATCAGTGGTTTTGAAATAAAAAAAAATGCGATCAAAGATTGAAACTTATTGAATACGATTAGGTGGGGCAAGACGTTTTAATTAATTATAAATTTAAATGAATTACGTGTTGGTATTGCAATAGCTTTCATGCAAAAAAAAATCGTTCGATTTCAGGTGGATGCTCTTTGGATATAGCAATAACGAATGGCAAAAGATTTATGCTTCTTAAGAAATATGTAACGTCAAACACATCACGTAATTTTTCGACGAGGTTTATAATAACTTCAACACCAGGTAGCTATGTGAATCTGTGAAAAACTTGGGTTCTGGTGAGATTCGAACCCACGACTCCATATTCGTCAGTCCGGCGCTTTGACCAACTAAGCCACAGAACAGGTAAAGATTGAATTCTGCGGAATAGAAAGCCAAAGAGACTCCGAACCATGAACACTACCTTTTTAACAAATCTATCTCTCTTTCGACTTCGATGCCAAACTGCTCGATGGCTAGGTATGCGGAGTGCGAGAATAAATCTCGGGTTCATAAAACACTTCGCTTTTGCGTGTAGTTAGTGGTCAGAAACGCAAGTGTGTTGTGGATTGGCATCTAAGCTGAAAGGGAAATGGATTTGTGAAAAAGATGGCGTGGGCTCGGGATCCATTTGGCTTTATATTTTGCAGAATCGTTACCTGTTGTATGGCCTGGATGGTTAAAGCGCCGGTCTAGGTCTGGTCGTGGGTTCGAATCGCACCAGGACACGAATTTATTTTCGCAAATTTATCTTTCAATTTGTCAATTAGCGACATTATGAGTTTTCTAATTACAAGTTTTCTTCAGCACTGATATACTTCTGTTCAAAAGATCCATCTTCCTTACTTGGTGGAAAACTGAAGTACACTGAGGCAAAAATTTCTTAAGAAATTCATTACTGCGGTCTTATGAAAAATCTCATAAGAGTGTTCTTATGAAACGTTGATCCCGAAAAGCCAAACTTTTTATTGCACTCCAACCGTTCCAACTTTCGAAGCGTCGATGGGCGCGTGAGTAAAGCATGCGTTCTCCGATCTCGACGTCCCTGGTTCGATTCCAGGTTGCGATTTTGTTTTATATTGCGCAAAAATATTTCATAAGATGTCTTATGAAATGATATCATAAGAATTTCTTATGGAAATCAAAACATTTTCTTATGTCGAAATTTCATAAGACAAACTTATGCCCTTCATAAGATCAGTTTCCTCAGTGTAGATATAATCATTGGGTGGATCAAATGTTGCTTCAGATTACAAATGGAAACAATTTATAAGTTTATTTCAAATGGATAACTTCATTCTACCGAGATATCGACCATGCTATATGATATATAGTTGATGTGTTCGGCAAAGTTGTTTGAATAAATGTGAGACTATTGCTTAGTAAGCGATCTCTAGTTCGAAAAGTTCGCTGCTGCACTCTTTTACGAATCACTGAACTTTTGGTGGAATCTCAGGAGTTTCAACAGGGTTTCTTCCAGGATTTTATTTTCTGAAATTCAACCAGGAATTCCCTCTGTCATCCCTCCAGGAGTATCAACTGGGATTTCTTCTGGGAATCCTCCAGAAATTCATTCCGGGATATCTTCAGACATTTCCTTCCGGAATTCAGTCACATATCTATTCCGATATTCCTCCAGTGATTGTTTCCGGGATTCATACAAGATTTCTATCTGGAATTATTTCTGGAGCTCCATCCCAAACTTTTCCAGGCGGTCCTGCTGGGATTTCTCCTGGAATTCTTGCTAAGATTCGTCCAAGATTTATTTCAGTGATTGGTACCTTAAAGAGGTTTTTTTTCGGATTCCTCCATAAATTCCTTTCTGAATTCCTCCCTCAAAGGGCCTCAAAGGGGATTCCTTCAGAAGGTCCTTAATAAAGTCCTGTACCGAATTTTAAAAGAAACTTCTGCAAGAATTCTATACAGAACTCCTAAAGTAATTCCATAAAAATGTCCTGAAAACATCATTAAAAATCTGCTGGAGACTTTTATTCAACAACATCATGGAGAATTCCAGAATGAACATCGGGAAAAATTTCTGAAGAATTTGCAAGAATTCCAGAAGAAACTGCTGGAGGAAGTTTCTGGAGGATTCACAGAAGAAATTCCTGAAGGAGTCTTGGAAGGAGTTCCTCAAGGGCTCCTGAGAATACTTCCTGAAGCAAAACCTGCAGGAATCTCGGTAGAAATTTCTGGTGGAACCCTGCAAGAAATCTCGATTGAAATTTTTGAGTCTCAGAAGAAACTTCCATTGTATTTCCAGGAGAAAATCCTGGTCGAAACTAGAAGGAACTTTGTTAGGAAATCACGAAGGAACTCCTGCAAGAATCCTTGACGGAATCCCGGAAGAAGCAACTGGTGAATTTCCGGAAAAAGTTCCTTGGAAAAAAAATTCGGATGAAATGTTGGAAAATTCCAGAAGAAACTCTTGGGAGAATCGTTGAAGGAACTCCTGCGTGAGTATTGAAAAGAAGTCACGGCAAAATTCCTGTACGAACTCCTGGATTCATACGAGATTTCTATCTGGATTTTCCCGGAAATCCACCCAAAACTTTTCCAGGATGTCGTTCTGGGGTTTCTCCTGAAAGAAGATTCGTCCAGGATTTATTCCAGAGATTGCTACCTTCAAGAGGTTTTTTCTTCTTCGGATTTTACCATAAATTTCTTCCTGAATTTCTCTTTCAAATCGGATTTCTTTAGAAGGTATTTTCAAAAGAAACTTCTGGAAGAAATTCTATTAGTAATTCCATAAAAATCTCCTAGAAAAATCGGTAATAATCTGTTGGAAAATTTAACTTAACAACATCAAGGATAATTCCAAAATGAACATCCGGAAGAATTTCAGAAGCATTTGCAGGAATTCCAGAACTGTTGAAGGAATCCCAGTAGGAGTTTCTGGAGAATTGACAAAAGTAGTTACCCGAAAGAAATTCCAGAAGGAATTCTTAAAGGACTCCCGAGAATACTTCATGAATCAATAGCTGGAGGAATTCCGGTATGAATTTCGGGGGAAATCCCGATTGAAATTTTCGGGAGTCTCAGAAGAAACTTCCTATGTATTTCCAGATGAAAATCCTGGAAGAAACTAGAAAGAACTTTGGCAGGAACTCCTGCAAGAATCCTAGTCGAAGTTCCTGGAGGAATCCCGAAAGAAGTTCCTGGAGGATTTGCAAATCATGGATTTGCTGGAGAAATTCCATAAGGAACTCATAGAAGAACCGTTAAAGGAACTCCTGCGCGACTTTTAGAAAAAAGTCATGGCAAAACCCCTGAACGAACTCCTGGAGAAACTCCGGAAGACACTTCTGGTGAAATCTTAGCAGAAGGAATCTTAGAAGTATATCCTGGAGGAATCCCATAAGAAGCTCCTGGCTAACTTCAGAAGAAAATTCTGCAAGACTGACAGAAAGAACTCCTTGAGGAATCCCAGAAGTAACTTCTGGAGGAATCCTAGAGGAACTCTTGGAAGAATTCAGAAACCAAGTCCTGGAAGAATCCATAACGGATCTCAGAAGATATTTGTGATTAATCTTTGCAGGAACATCCTATCGGAAGCCCAGATCCAAAAATAGCTCCTGGTGAAATCCCAGAAGCAATGCCTGAGGGAATACGAAAAAATATCTGTAAGAATTTCACAAGGATCTCGAGGATGAATGCGGCAAAGAGCTCTTACCAGCGAGTCATAAATTAGTACACTTCTCAACTCACGCGAACCCACACAAGCCGATTATTTTTTTTTCTGAATCGTAATACGTTTTTTACAGTAAGGTAAAGATATTACAAAGCCACATTCTAAGTTTCCAAGAGCACAAATGTAAAGAACGCGTGAGTATTTTGCATGACCAGTTCGATGGTATCTGTGTTTGATTCCAGATACGCTCCAAAATATGTTTTAAAGTAAATTTCTTTGGTTTCTTAGACATGTTCAGTTTTGAGAATTAAGCCGTTGTATCCAATAAACAGAACTTTTGTGACGTAGGACGTGCAGAACTGTCACACGACATACAAATGCTAAAATGGGCAATTGTCAACTGCTCAATTTGGAGCGGACCTGGTGTAGTGGTTAAAGCCCGTGACTATCACGCCGAGAACATGGGATCGAATCCCACTCCCGATATATACTCACAAAATGTGATTTCTTTTTTCGAAAGGGAAGTAAAACCGTTGGTCCTGAAATGAACTAGCCCAGGACTAAAAGTCTCATCAATACAGATAAAAAAAACTGTTGCATGCTGTGCTGTACTTATACAGCAATGAGCTGAACAGCAAACTCTTAGTCTTAAGAGCATTTCCGATAAAATTTCAAAAAAAAAATACTCTTCCATAAGCTCCTGAAAGGTCTCATCTGGAAATTTGCCTACATACATTGTGTATCCCGCGTGTATGGCATTTTGAGAATTTTTCCTCATTTTCGTTATAATGTTAATTCAAAAAGCATCCACGTGAAATACGAAAAAAAATCATACCTTAAATTATTTGAAATTGCAGGCATAACCGAAATGCAGAATGCACTAATTTTCAAATGTACCATGTTCGAACTTAACACAAATATTAACAAGATCTTTCTGGGGAGAGGTTTTCTGATGTTTAACCATCTTTCCATTATTTGGAACTGAGCATTTGGAAAAGTTGGGGGTTTCCGAACGTTCGTGCATTTATTGCTTCATACATGTGTAGTATGCGTGGTGATATAATGCTGTTGCCCTCCTGTCCCAAAACATCAAGAATTTGCACCGCATATCGAGCAAAGATTTTCCATACAAAGTGATTGCTTGTATTTTGCGTTTGGGCCTAGTCTTAAGCTTGTATATTTGTATTTTTTCATCTTTTCCTTTAAAACATTTTAAAACATATAAAAAATTAAACGCTCTGTGCTCATCGAAACGCCCAAGGGAGCATCCATTAATTACGTCACGCTAAAACCGGGAATTTTCGACCCCCCCTCCCCCCTTCGTACGGGTTTTTCCTATACTTAATACATTGCTTGTCACACTTTCACAAACCCCCCCTCCCCCCTAGGACCGTGACGTACTTAATGGATGGCCCCCAATTGGTTGTTCCAAATTTGCTTGGCGACCAGGTTTGCCTCTATACCAGCATTATTGGTCAGCACCGTGCGTGTAGGTTACGAATTTTCGCTTGCGGAAGATCAAAACGAACGGAGTATAAAAAGCTGCCAATTTCTGATGCATTCCTTACGTTTCGAGCCAATCGTCGTCGTCGTCGTCAGCTAGCTGCTCTGAAACGACGACGACTACAACGTTATTAATAGTGAAACAGCAGCCATGGTGTCTCCCTTGCCCGCTAAATGGTCACTGTTTCGACCGGAGAGTTATAGTTATTATTATTAGAACTAGTCATCTCTTTATTAAGTGTTGAGTTGATATTTGTCTATTACGAGAGTCCGCGATGGTTACCGATTGCGCAACTGATGGTTACCGCGACGCACTGGATTTGGTTTTGTTCTGTAACATTCATATTTGGGTTTTGCCAACTCCTTGTAATGCTTGCTCTTATATATTTTGATAGTTTTTTTGTCTGTACAATCTAGTTTTCTTTTTCTTAAAATTGATCAAAACCGCAAAATTCAAAATTCGATGGGATTATTTTCATAGTATTCTCATTTTTGTGTGAATAATTTTGTGTGTATGCTTTATCAGTGATCTACTAATGCTCCTTCGGTTCACGGCGTTTGTCTTTTTGTCACAAAGCTCTTGTTGGTTTGTTTTGTATGTATAATATACTTTTTTTTGTCTTGAATCATTCAAAGTAAAAAAAATCTGACCCAAATGATTGGATTGTTCTGTCTCGTATCGCTTGCTTTTGCTTTTTTTGTTGTGCTCATTCAGATTGGTCCACGCAACTGTTTTATTCCACAGATTTGTTTGTTTGAATGTGTATTATTTTCAGCTTTACGCCAATTGTTGTCTACATCAATAATATCAACAACGACACCTTCGCCCAAAGTGGAGGAAGGCACATATGCAACAACAACAACTACCCAAATATATGTGTAATTTCGTAAAAAGTATAGCGAAAGACCTTTCAATAGAAAAAGAGGGGCGAGCTGACGTCGTCAAACGCCAATGCAGAAACATATCGCGAAAAGAAGACTATAGGAAAAATATTGCATATTGTGGCATCTGTTGTATAGCCGTTATACGCTGTAAAGTTTCGCTAAAGTTCTCACTCACAAGTTTAGATTTCATTTTACTGGGAGATATAAGTTTGCACGTGTTCCTTGCCATATCAAAGAATCAATGAGTTTGACGTTTCAACAGCTTTTGAGGTTTTGCACTAGCAGTTAGTGTGTTTTACTGATTGACAGCGTGCAGTCAGACACGTGCGGTTTTTTTTTTGGGTTTCAACAAATTCATCGATCATATTCGACAAATCGGTAGTACTAAATATAAGTTCTTGTCAATGAAGCTTAGTTTGCTTGCTTTAACATCGCTTAAGTAATTTTATATATGTTTTGTTTAATTTACTTGCCTATGGAAGATCGTTTGGTTTTATATATAACTCTTCTTTGTTTTGTTCAATGATTAGCTTGTTTAAAGTTTAAGTCGTCACTCCAGGTTCATACGTTAAGTAAGTGGATATGTTTAATTTAGCTTCGCTTGTATCATCCTAGTAACAATACGTTATCGATTAGGGGCATATGAACAATAACTGTAAGCCTAAATTAAAGTCGAACGGTGGATATTGTCAGTAATACACAGGACAGTAGTCGATAATTATTGAGTAAAAATACACTAACTACTATAATTCGTTCCGAATTGCTTTGAAACAAACATCAACAAATTGTTTAAACGTCAAAGTATGTATATGTTTATATTTGGCAAAGTGGGGACTAACAAAATGAATCATGCTAAAATACACGATACTTACAGACTGTTTAGTCACAGACTTGCGGACGTACCAGAAACCGAAAGTTAGACAATTTTGTTCACCTTCTCTGTCTCTCTGCTTCCACCTTATGCGATTGAATCGCTTGAAGATTTTGAAAGTTTGTTTGGACGCATAAACCAAACTCCGCAAGTCTATGTATAAAGTGTCTATAACGATATTGACCCATGTGGACAGAAATTTAATATATTTCACTACTTCCACTAATATCGAATAAATGTGAGAAAAATTACGAATCAAATATATATCTACTAAATCTGCTACTTAGTATATGTATAATATGGAGACTATTCTGAAATTGTTTACAAACGCATACTCGTACAAACTTATATTTCTATACAAACGAGTGTATGAAAGAACTTAGTCGATTATGCAGTCGAAGAAAGTTTAATTCCTTCAAGTAGGACCACTACAAGCTGCTGGACAGACGAAATTGATTATTACCAGCGCTTTTCAATGAAGAGTTTAGAACAAAAAACTTAAAGCAATCGATACCAAGACAGAAAGAAAACAAAAACAAGAACATCCTCTACTAACAAAACGACAGTTGCTAATCAGATACTACTGTTAACAATGCACCACTTATGGCGGTGAGAGGAATTTCCAACTTGATCGGATGAAATAGTATTTTAGCTAACGAGTTGCGTTCGGATATTTTCCTAGTTTCGCGATCTGCATTTACGAGCTTACAACTACCGATGATGATGATGGCGAATCAGGCAGGTACGGTTATGAGTTTGAAGCGTTTTATAGCGCATTTAGTTCACCACTGGACTATCGCACTAGTTTTCGAGACAGTGAAAACGTTAAAAAAAGGGCACGATTGCATCAAATCAACTCGGTGTCTTCAGAGCACTTTTTCAGCATAAATCAAAGAAATAGTGCACCGAAGAGAGATCAACTCGATTTGATGTAATCGCGCACTTTTATTTAAGTTTTCGCACATATGAAGACTGAGTGCGCAGTCCAGTTTGTGCACCAATGCGCAATATAATGGCAAAGATGCAAGAAATATCAGTGGAAACGTGCAAGGGATGGGAAATAATGGGCGAGCGTCTAATTACATGTAAACAAGAGGTAAATCGCAAGTTTTGGAAAAGAAAAATGAACACACATATTGGCAACTTATAATAAAATCAAAATTTGAACCTGGCAAATGCACACAAATGGTTGTTCTTCCATGGGGAACGTCAAGTTGTTCGTTCGGATACAAAGCAACCTCAGACATAAAATCGCAGATTAAAAAATCACCTGATAGTTGAAGCAAAATAAACGTGGAAACAAACACAAACAGATGAGTTTATTATAATAAACACACAATAGGCAAAGTACAACGCAAAGCAATTCTTGCTTGACTCACACTAAAATCACACTCTCACTTTCGTCTTTTGTGAATCGTTTTGCATCACGGCAACATTTGCAAAACAAACAAGCAAATTTAAAATTCGATAATTACTCGAGGTCACACTATAACTCTAATGAATACTGTTCATCGGACGCAAACGCGCTCAAATTAAAATACATTGTCAAAAAATTAGCAATTACAACATAAAACTACGCCTCTTTCGAACTAAACCGAACAAAAGTAAGTGCAACGCTATCCAACTAAAATATCACTTAAAACATACAATCTACTTGAACTTATATCGATACCGTTTAAAAGAACATACATACATACTAAAATAAAAGGCAGTCTTGTACACAAATGGTTTCTAAACAACTAAATCGCAAATCCCATGCGCGCGACTCCGAGATCCCCATAATCCAGCTCCATCAACGTAATAGTAGTACCTAGTAGTAGTAGCATTCAACAACACTGCAAAAGGGACCCCGATCTGGCGCACATTCAGGATTAATCTCCTCGGTTTTTGGCATCCCCGCCGCACCCTCAACAAATCCCACACAGAGAGGGGCGCTATCACACCAAACGCGGGCAGGGCAGGGATCGTTCATATCACTTACGCGCATTTATCACACTAGAATAGAAGGGCATTCATGCTGCTGGCTGATGCCTGATGTAGCTGCTACGTCTTTTCAGCAGTGCGCTTCGGGAAAGATTCTGCAAACAAAATGGAAGGCCAGAGGGACAGAAACAAAACAATAAGGATACTGTCGAGACTTGCTTGAGATGAACTTTGGGACTTCTATCACCACGGGGCGGGGGCCGGTATAGTGCAGTTCGTGTCGGTAGTTTCGAAGTTAGAATTCTACTAGCGTGGGTGATGTTAGGGCATTAGGGCGATGCACAGATGTTAGGCAATTTACCAAACGAGTAAGAAGAATCAGCTACCGCAGCTGGGTTTGGCATCTATTTCATCCGAAAACCGTGCAAGTCTAAGACAAAATTTGGGTTATCAAGAGGTGGTTGTGCTGTCAGATGGGATATCATTATTTCTTTCAAGGCATCTTTTCATTACTGAACTAAACGAAAAAAAAATCCTGTTTCCCGAATTCCCCTGATCTGCTAACGGGTTTTTTAGATGAATCAGAGAATTCAGAGTATAAGGCAAGATTGCGACCATTCATTTGCAAAGATTTACATTCATTTGCTATTATCTAAGTTCAGAAGCATGCTATCGAAAAACAATGTATGGGTGAATTAAAGCTTGTAATTTTATCTGAAAGTTTGCCGAATAACATTGGGGTCGCAAACGTATACCAAAGTCGTGAGCGAGCTGTGAAGGCAACTCTCCACGCGGTGAATGTAAATTATATTCACGCTGTGGAGAGTTGCCTTCACAGCTCGCTCACGACTTTGGTATACGTTTGCGACCCCAATGTTATTCGGCAAACTTTCAGATAAAATTACAAGCTTAAATTCATCCATACATTGTTTTTCGATAGCATGCTTCTGAACTGAGATAATAGCAAATGAATGTAAATCTTTGCAAATGAATGGTCGCAACCTTGGTATAAGGCTTCGGAATTAAGGGTGATTTGTTGACTAATAGACTAGGTTTCGCTGGAGGAATCGGTCGGGTTACCGGGGTCCGGGGACGAGACGACCGGAGAAATCATTGAGTTACGGGAGCGTTTCTGCTGGTAGAATCTAAAGGGCGGCACGGGACCTTTTTGGGAACAGCACATGAATGAAGGAACGGGATAGCCTGCTCCTGCTGAATTACGCAACAGACAACGGGAGGTCCAACGTTTGAAGGTTGTAAAAGCAGGGTCTTTGCTGGAAGAATCACTATCGGAAATGGTTCCTTTTGGGTATGGTAAGACATCGACTTAATCATCAAATTCAAGCAAGCTACTGTTACCATTCCCAGCTCTGATCACAACATCAAAGTAGAAAGTTCGACAACTTTTGTAGTACAGATCCAAAATCGACAATAGTTTACAATACAGCAATCGTGATATTAACGGAAGAGAGTGAAAACAAAGAAACTCCCTTTCGCTGATAAAACTTATTGAAATGATTTACAATATTGGTATTATTATCAATTGAGATTTGGACACAGTTTTTCTCCATGATTTGATGTCAATCAACATCGGATAAAGTGCCTTCATGCCACTCTTCACGTGGCAACAAGCTAGCCCGGAATTCCAACGTCACGCCGGCGAAGCAAATTCTCACGCGAAACGCGAGAAAAAAATCTCTCGTAGAAGCGTCACTCCTGACTTGGGCGCTTCGAACCGGCAAAATACTATAAATAATAAATTTATTAACCCAGCTGTTCGACAACGCCGGTCCGGCCACGACGACGCGAGTTTATTAATAGCCAGCGATGGCAGCAGATACTGTAGGTACTCTGACGCTCCAAAATACAGACAGACCCACAGCCAAGCTAAAAAAGAATCCGTACACAAATTCTCACGCTGCAGGCGCGAAATGCATCAAGTGCAACGCCCATGCCACCATGTTGCAAGAGAGGAAGAATCCAATGCAGCGGGAAACTTGAGGCGATTTAAGGAGGAGGAGAGGGAGGAGGGTCGTGTAAATGTGCCATAATTCATGAATGATTTAAATGTCAAAATATGCGCTAACATGTTAACGGGTGACGACCAGAGACGATTTGATGTACGGCAGAAGTTTACAACTTTACGTTGTATTCCCAGCTGAAACGATTCAAACCTTCAGATTTACAACTCCAATATCATTGTGTTCTGAATTCTTATAAACAATCTGTAACAATTTACTGAATTTTACTTTTTAATTTCAGATTTTATTAGTGAATCTGATATTTTAGTAAACATGAAAGAATTTCAGCTGAAAGTTCTTTTCTATTACACTAAATCAACACCATGAAGACTGCAAGATGTGGTCATATTTTAGCGAATTCATTAATGAACTAGATTTCAGAATTCCATCAGCAAAACTCTATGAATTGGACTAGAAATTACATTTTTTTTGTACGAAAATTTAAAAAAAAAATGTGTTGATCTCTGAGGTTTTAGAAGAATTTTGGAATCCTGTGGGTCTTCTTCCAAATTTTGGACGAGACTCTGCAGTTTCAGCAACATTAACATGAGAGCTAGAAAAAAAACGGTCTAGAAGATGAACGAGTAATTCGACAGAAACTTCGAACTCAAACCAATTTAAAAAAAAAAAAAACAGGAAAATCCAAGCATTTCCGGTAGAACGCATTTTCATAGGATTATCAACCCCCAAGGAAAGCATTAACCCCGTTTGGAAACCACTGCACTATATAGTGATTCGATGGCGATAGTGTGTGAACGTCTGGGCAAAACGAACCGACAACATGACAGGATGATCGCCGAACGATTTGACTTGAAGCATTCAAAATAGGATCACTGCTCTATATACGCTACGTATACGAGAACCGCGCGGCGGCGATATACGTTACGCAATAGCTAGCTGCGCCAATGACAAACTGATGCCTCCTGGATGATGTTCGGCGGGCTAGATTATAGACAAGAATCGCCGTGCGGTGGTAGTACCTCTAGTCTAGTCCGAGAATAATTGTGACAGCTGAGACGACTTTATTACGGCGGCGATGGTCCAAACTACGGCGGCGGTGGTGATGCTGGCGAATACCTCCCTTCATCTCTCAAGGTACTCAACAAAATGGGTTAGGCGCAGAAAAATGTGTATAGGTTAGTCAATAATACAGCTGAGCAAAAAGGAAGAAAAACAGATATGCAGGAAGAAATAAACACAAAAGAGTGTGGGTACTTGAAAGGTTGATTTATTTGCTAACTTAAAACGGGAAAAAAGTCTTCCGGTTAAAACACAGGTTAAAAATTACACTAAAAACTAGAACATACATAAATTAGAATTAAAAGCCATTGTTGTTATTAAGCTTGCTTGCTTTTAAGTTAGGATTTGTTCCGGGGCCGCCCGGGACGGCGACCGAGTTTGGAAACTTGAATCAGTATTTGCGTTGCTTTGTTTTGTACATGGATGGGGAGAAATGCGTGTTCGCATTTCCCTCGCTAACGTAATAACTACAGTAAACTAAATAAAATGGAATCAAGCAAATGTTTCAAATGGTTAGACCTAAATAAAAATGCATTGGTGGATCGGAGTTGGATTGAGTGCGGTTGATAGTGACCGCGGGCTAAGAATGACTTACCAGAAACGTTTCAGTTTTGTTTTCAGTATTTCTAGTTCTGAGACGTCTGGGTGGAGAAAGGTTGGCAGTGAATTTTCTTAAACTCACTCATATGCGTGCATGTAAATCAGTAAATACCACTAGAATAGAATATTTCGAACGTTCCCGAGATAATTTGTCATAGGATAGTACGATTTCTGCTGAAACCGTTGGGAAATCATTAGAAGTTTAATAAAGCTTCTAAATTTTTGATTTATCAATCAAAAGTAAACACTTGCGCTATCCTGACGCCATCTTGCGCTAGAAGGTCACTATTAGCATTTCAATTCAAATATTTTATAAAGATGGTTGCACAAATTCGATTCAAAATAGTCAAACCCCAGAGAGTGGTCAGCATTAGTAGGGTGATTGCACCAGACTGTTTGGATGAAAACGCCAAGATTTTCTTTATCGCCATCTGTTATACCTGATACGAACCTATGTGGCAAAATTTTAAAATAAATAGCTGACACCAAACCTGTGGAATTTCTAAAAAGAGCCCAACTACTACTACTAGAAACTCCCCAATTTAACTATGCACATGCAATTACTACCAAATAATCAATGTTTGCTACATTGAAGGATAGTTCACGACTCAAAAACTTTTCTGACCAAGGATAATCTTCTACGCTTCTATGCTGTCGAATACTATTCCTTTTAAGCTATTTTAAAGTTCACGGAAAAGTGACATTAAACGAAAAACAAAAACCGGTTCACTACCCCGAAATCAATCCAACTCCAACATGATCATTTTTAGCCACAGATGACGCGGCAACATTGAAATTAGATAAAAATGTACAGGCATTCCAACGGAAACGAAATAATTTACACTTACTTAATTACACGAAGAACATAAATACACATTCTTATCCATCACATCAAAGTTTCCTATCGTAAGTGAAACTAAAGCCAAACACGTACCTACGAGGAACGTATCCTCAGGTTTTCCGCGTATCAATCGATTGATCTGATGTGAATAAAAAAAACTATCAACTACATGCTAAAACTGTCAAAATACTGAGATAATTAGATGCTCGCTTGTTCGTGGGGGTGGTGGCGGGAAAACTAAATTAAAAAATAGGCTTCAATGAGTTGTATTTCTTTGTTCTTTTGCTATAAAACAAAAATGTACGAATACGCGGCGGATGCAAATATAGTTACAATAAATCGATTAAGAGTTTAAAATTAAGAGAAAAAAATTGGACGCAATGGTTCTATTAGAGTGCTAACCGCTCTACAACTGTTTCTCTACGATCAAAATAAAAGTATGTTCTGGTAGGGCGCATACTAAACACAATGGAGCATTTCGAGGGAACGAGATCTATAACTTAACGAAACAACTACAAAACGTACATCAATTAATTAGGTGCTAAAACAGCCATACAAGCGGCTGTCGCTTCGTTTAATCGTCATGGTACCGCCGCGCGAATGATGAGTAGTGTGTGGCTGGCTTACAGCTCTTCTCCTAACAAGCGCGCCCTCGCGTTCGCAGTCTAATGATTTGCTATTACACATACACAATACAAGAGAGCTATTCATCACGTTTCCCATCCACTATCTAATAGAGCACACACACACCGCCCGCAATCGCTTTACAGCCCCGTAAGAAACTATCATACACCAGAGGGTGGCGGCTATCTTCGCCTTGCGCTTGCGAATTACTGATCCGATTGCATTACTCGTCTCTATTAACCTACAACAACGCTTTGATGTGGTGTACCATTATCGTTTGTATCATATGTAGATCGAACTAAGATAGTGGAAAGAGGTGAAACAATCGACTTGCGGTATGCAGCTATAAAGAACAAAGGTATGCCTACTAATAGATCTTTTAAGTAACGTTTTGGAATGGACAAGAGCACTTTGTATGCAGAGAAATAGTAGTTATTTCGAGTAGAGTATACTAAATTATTGCTACCGTTACGAAACCTAAGTTTTTAAAATCAAGTATTTCTCACTGCTTTGTTTTTGGAAGCTTAGTGTTGGAGTATAGTGTGTTTACCGTTTTACATACATGTAGTCTCCGACATTCCCGAATTTATGTTTCGCTAAAACACATTACTACTGTTTTTTTTTTACAAACAAACGTTAGACTATGCGTTAAAATGAACTGAATGTGGGTTACTGTTACACATATTACGCGCTGCGCGTATAAACACAGGATGTTAGCAGGCGCGTAATTGTCCGGATGAATCTAGGGTGTGTGTATGTTGTTACATATAGAAAGGATATCTAAACTTGCTTTGTATCACACTTTTGCAAAGTGTTATTATGCTTGCCCCATACACACACAAAATCGAAATAAACATACATGAACCGTTATGGGCTTTTTAAAATACAGGTATACAGTCGCAATTTTTAAATTTATGTTACTCGCGGTGAGAAAGCACTAAGAGCATACTCTAATGAGAAGAAGTAGGGAAAGTAGTGGAAAATTATACATACATTCCCATGCCGTACATCGAACCCCAATCGACGCCCTGGAAGCTGGACATGTCGACGTTGGCCAGGCTGTAGCCCTGGTAGGGATTACCAGCGGTGGCGGCGGCTAGCTGATGAGCCGGCATGAGCTGGTGGGTCGCTGCAGGGTTCGCTTGTTGCTGCTGGGCTTGCGTGGCCGGCTGAGCGGTGTGACCCGCCATCTGGGTGGCATGCTGGTGCTGGTGCTGATGCTGTTGGCTGGCAGCGGCCGCGGCGGCAGCCTGGGCATTCACGGCGGCGGTCGTCAGCTGATGATTCGATGCATTGGCGGCGGCGGCGGACGCTGCGTGGGCGGCGGCAGCTGAGGGCATGGGATATGGCGAATATCTGGAACAGAGGAATGTCGATTAAAAATTTAATAGAATCGGTTACATTCAGGATCACTTATTTTCTACTCCAGTGATTCTACTGTATTTAGTTAGCTTCATACGTCTTTCAGAGTTATGGCAAACTACTACCAAATGATTTTATATCAAACAACTGTAGGCCAAACGGAATTATGCCAAACCAACTAGACTCATTTCTAAAATGTTGAGGATTTGTATCTCGTATCATTCAATAAGTAATGTAAATATTATTTCAGTTAACAATTGTGTCACCCCCAAGCCCACTTACCTGAAACTATGCAACGTGGGAGGATATGTGGTGAACATCTTGCCAAAACCATTCTGCACCTGCATCGCGGCGGCAGCTGCAGCCGCTTGGGCGGCCTGCGCCTGTGCCTGTACCATCAGCGGGTTGGCCAGTTGGCTGACCAGTGGCGAAGCTTGAGCGGCTGCTGCCTGAGCGGCCCCAACCAAACGTGCTGCGGTTGGCGTCGCAATCGGTAGTCCCAGATTTCCCAGGATGATTCGCTTCTGCAGCAGCTGCTGGGCAGTAGGCGTCACGGCTTCCTTCGGTTGAGCCTTCTTGCATTCGACCTTCTTGTTCTTGATGGTGTGGAAGTGGATCTCGCACACCCGATCCACCACATCCTCGTTTTCAAACGTCACGAACCCGAACCCGCGGTGACGTTTCGTCTGCTGGTCCATCAGCATGACCGTTTCGTCAACCTTGCCGAACTGGCTGAAGTACTGTCTGACCTCTTCGGCCGATGTGTCCTGCGAGACGCCTCCCACGAAGATTTTCTTCGTTTTGTTCGACTGGGTCTTCGGGCGGTTCTTCGGTGTGGCATGCTTGGGATCGATTTTCTTCCCATCCAAAGTGTGGATTGGCACCTTGAGAACTTTGTCTACGCTATTTGGTTCCTGGAATGTGATGAATCCAAATCCCCGACTCCGCTAAAATTCACAAAAATAGTCAGATCAGTTACCTATATTCACAAGTCATCATCCCATATCGCTTACCTGTGTGATGGGATCCTTCATGATCAACACATCTGTCACTTTACCGAACATTCCGAAGTACTCGCTGAGCTTCTCGGACGACGTCTGCCAACTGAGTCCACCGACAAACAGCTTTCCCGGCGCGGGATCGCTGCTGCTGTTTGGTGTCGATCGGCCCGACGAGCTTCCATTGGTGGAACCGGCTTTGGAGGTGTTGGTGGCAGCGTTACTGACGAGCGATGATAGTTGGCAATTTGATTGGAGCTGTTTCTGTTCTTGCTGTTGCACCTGTTGCTGTTGTTGTTGCTGTTGCTGCAGCTGCTGTTGCTGTAGTTGTTGCTGCTGCTGTTGTTGTTGCTGTTGATCTCTGCGCATGGGGGCGAAACGGTATTGATTTATTGTTTCGGTTCAACGGCGAGTCGAAATTGGGAGCACACCTAGAGCAATAAAGCGAAAGAGGGGGGACACTCGAAGTACACTTACCTGTTCTGCTGGGCAACGACGGCTGCGGCGGCGGCTTGTGGTGTGAGAAGGTTTGCTGTTTTGATTGGCACCAGCGCGTTGTGTAGGTCATGCTCAAGCAATCCGGTTGTGTCCAAGGTTCCGGCACTGCAGAAAAAAAGGCGAAACAAATGAAAGCGAAAATTAGATACGGTTCGGCCGACTGACTGAGTGTTGTGTTCTATAGTCTAGTGTGTAGGAAACTTATGTCAACACGCACGTGACAATAAAATCGAACTCTTTTTTCCCTATTTCAGGTTATCCCACTGGTCGTCATCATTGGAGCTACCATAACGGGTCTCCTTGGGTACTGTACGTACGCTTCGCTCACCCGTCCAGATGTTAGGTGGGTAGCGTGGAGCCAGTTTGTGCGCTGGTCGAGTTAGAATATGATTGACCAATCAATTTCGCTTATTTGCGTTTTTTTGTGTTTGTTTTTATTACACAGTCTCAACAAGAAAACCTACGAATGGGATACCATGGACGTCATGAATCCAAAGAAGTTGAAGGTAAGTGTGGATGTAAATTTGCATTAAAAATAGGATTATAAGCTAGCATTGACAAAGGGGAACTGCCGGCTTCGGCAGAAAGAGCAGCAACTAAAGTTATCTAATCTCACAAAATCTTTTTTTGTAGTATATAATATGACGGAAATCAATCGAAAATATGGAGCACCAAAAATAGTATCATTTTCCAACGACTTCTTCCGAGAAGCAACTGAGTCCAACGTTAGACTTGCTTCTGAATTAATATCGAAAAAGTATTATTTTATATACTTAGGTAATTTGAACTCAGTTAGAAGTAAGATCCAAAGTGACAGGCTTTCAGTCTTGGGAGGACTTTGTACGTCAAAACCAGATTACGTTCTACTGGGAATATGAAGTCGAAATTGTTAAACGCGATATACAGGTTCAATAAACTGTATTGAGTTAAACAAAATAACGATTCCTAGGATCATGAGGCGGTTATAGCCGAAATTGTAAACGCGAGGATATTCAGCAAGACGATGCTGAGGATTGTCTGAATTCTAATCACGATTCTGAAACTTTCAGAAATGGAAGTTTTCTTGACTTCTTTGGGCATGAAGTATCTTTGTGTATGGTATGTAAACAAATGCGAAAAAGGGAAAAAAGGCAATAAATGCTCTCAGTTAAAAATAGTCCCAAAGGTCATAAAACACTAAGCCGAAAAGCAGAAAAAATCTCAGTTGAGATGTTTCGCTATGAACAAGAAGAAGTTTTCAAGAATTCAGGACAAACTCATCCACAATCGTACATTTGATGAGTGAGTCTGGCACCTCCTGAAACAACACCCCTTAGTTCAAGGCTGAACACCTGCCAGCAACAATAAATAGGTACTAGCGGGCAATATAACGGCACGGACTAGTGAGTGCCTCGAAAACTAATATCGTCTCCAAGGGTTGCATGTTTGGTGGCAATCATAACGAGTAGGATATTTTCATCGGGGCAACTCCCACCACTGCAACCCCGGACGGCTGCAAAGCGGGGAGCAGTGTTGTAGCACACTGTTGCTTTCACTCTGTGCTGGCCGACACCTTGGGAGGTGTGGTAAAGGATCCAAGGGTGGTAAAAATACAATACAGAATACATATTGAGGTCACCGCACCCGCACCACAACCCTTTCCGATAGTTTAGAGAGAGACTAGAGAACTGTGACTGGTGGCGGGTGGCAATTGTTTGCGTTAGGTAATTTAAGGTGCGACGATGTTGTTCCATTAGAACAATAAAAAAGTGTTAGATTGATCCACCTAGTGGTGGGAGTGCCTTTCCGTCGACGTAAGACGAAGTGTTTCTGATTCCTGAGAATACTTTATTTAAAAAAGCAAGAATTTTATTAAAGCCATCATCGATTTGGGAAACTTATCGATGGCACATAATCCGACGTTATGTTCAACGTATAGGCAAAGCTGAAAAATATCAGATTTCTCACTTGACTGTTTGAGCACCTTCTGGAGGCTCAAGGCTCAATATCAAGACGATTATTACAAGCAAGGATATAACTTTTTTATCACAGATCACTTGACGGTCTTTGAGCTTTTCCTACAAACTTTAGGCCACTCTAAATTAAAAAAAAAACCATCGCGCAACAATGGTCCACTGCACGAATGGTGGCACGAATGCTGGCCTGCTTACTCCCACCGAAATTTTCCATCCCAAATGTGGTCTCAGCCTATTTTCTTGCTAACCGATCCTCAGGTTATTAAGAAAGCCTCGGTTTGACGTGTCGCATGCATGGGTTTGAATCACTTTTACATTTGCCCACATCCGGCGGAACAGGTTCCGGAGCACTACCGGTTGTCCCAAATGTGGTCTGAGACTATTTTCTTGCTAACCGTTTATCAGGTTTTCAAAAACGACGCGTTATTATGTGTCGCATGCATGGGTTTGGTTTCATTTCGCATTTGGCCACTTCCGGCGGGACACCGGACACCTAGCTCCGGAATACCACCGGTAGTCCTAGATGTGGTCTGAGGCTATTTTTATGCAGACCGTTTTTTACGCTATCGTACAAGCCGCTATTTAAAGTGCCGCATGCATGGGTTTGGTTCCCTTCTACATTTGACCACCTCCGGCGGGACACCCGGAACCGGTTCCGAGATACTATTGGTTTTCCCAAATATGGCCTGTGATTTTTTTTCTCATCAATCGTTCATCAGGTAACCTAGTGCCAAGGGGCCAGACACGTACAATTCTTGGCTTAGTATATTATAGTATACTGAAATATATTAGTGCATCGCAGCAAACTCTGCGGCCGATTTTTTCGATAAACAATGTTTGTTTTTTGATTCATCTGTCACAGCTTTGATTTCAGCCAGTATGATTACTTTGATGGTAATACATTAATATACAATAATATATTAATATACCGCAAATACACTAATATACTTCTATTACACTCATTATGCTAATACGTGTCTGGCCCCTTGCCTAGTGCTGTGTGCGTTCAAAACGCAAACATCAAATGCGGGAACACCCAATGCGATAAGATTATCTAACAAGTCACCCGATGTCAGCGGGAGCTTTTGGATCCTAGGTTGGCGGTGACATTGACAATGGTTGCTAAGTTGCCTTTGGTAACATTGTGTTACCGCGTTGAACACCATTTGCATCCTGAACGCACACAACAATAATAAGCCATTCGATGCGTTGCATGTATGGGTTTACTTCTCTTAAACATTTAACTATTTCCAATGGGACACCCGGATCCGGTTCCGGAACACTACCGATTGTCCCAAACACGGTCTGAGAATATTTTCTTGCAAACCGTTTTTTAGGTTATCTAAAGAACCGTGATTTGATGTATCGCATTCATGGTTTTGGTTCACTTCTGTAATTGGCCACTTTCGGTGGAACACCCAGAACCCACTCTGGAACCCTGCCAGTAGTTTCTGATGTGGTCTAAGCCTATTTTCTTGCTAACCGTTCATCAAGTTACCGAAAAAGCCGCGATTTGATGTGTCGCATGCACGGGTTTGGTTCATTTTTTACATTTGGGCCCTTTCGGGCGGGACACCCGGAACCGGTTCCGGAACACTACCAGTTCAGATATGGTTTGAAACCATTTTTCTGCTTACTGTTGAATTCAATAATTGTAAGAGTTTTGACTCCTTATTCGGCTTTAGAATTGATTGAGCGGAGGATGCAATTTTCTATTCTTACAAAGTTCAATTAGATGCTGATAAATTTTGTCCCGAAGTGGAATTTTATTTTATTTATGCATATAAGTTTTTTTTATATTTGGAAGTTAGTTAACTTCAAGTTAAAATTAGTTGAGCAAAATTCTGTCACAAAGTTTTAAGGAGATTCATCAGATATTAGTTTTGCAAAAAATCTTTAGGCAATATTTCAATTGCTACCGATATTATCCACAAAAGTTGTTTCAAAGTGAACAATTTGACCCCGAAATACTTCCCATAAGAGCAAGTTTGGTGAAATACCTATATGAAAAAAAAGAATTAAAATTAAGCTTTCTACTTGCCAGTAAAACAAAAAACAAAAAAAGGAAACAATACCTATCTCAGCGAAGCACCAATAAAAGTAAATCAAACGATTCCAAACGGGGTGCGTCCCAAGCATTTAGGTAAAAGCTGGTACAATCAAGCATGAGCTCGCCTTCGCAAGAAACGGATGTACCTACTGGAATCTGCAAAGGACATCGAACTCTGCAAATCATTCTAGCAACCTATCCCCTGCTATTCGAGCACAGGCTAAAATAAACATGTGTATGTGTGCCGCCCGCCGGTGCCGAAGTGTTGGAATGATTTACCGGAAGCTTTCTTGCCGGAATTAATTGTTCCAAATTGGCGACTGTGCCCACACCCGAATCCTGTTCCAATTTCTAATTGCACTTCTTTCTCGAATCTGCGCGTGCCGTACCCGTACGCTAGCCAGCAGTAACGGGACCATTGAATGATGATGACGACGGCCGTTGAAGATGATGGTAGGACATTCTCCTGGCTGCTAGTGCTGGTGCTGGTGGTTCCCCGACAGGCCGGGGAATTTTTCCCATTGTCTGCGCGCCGAATCGAGTGTTACTTCACCACCACAAGGCACGACCGGAGGAGTATGCGCCTTCGGTCCTGTCGGATATCGATTTTCAACCGGGCAGACCCACAGCGAACGGGTGTCCTCGTAGTCTTTGAGACAGCGGAGATATCCTGTTTCTAGTAGCTGGAACTGTTCCCAGCATTCGAGATACGTTAGGGGGAGATTGCTTGTAAAACAGGTTTCTGCTTCGAAGCCGAGAAAATGAATGGATTGAATTGATTGAGCTATTTTATGGGTAGGGTGACGGAATCGTTAAATTTAACATTTCGATGTACTGTTAAGCGGATGGTAACCCTGGTTGTAGGACATTCGCCATCCACATACAAATGCATTTGGAACGCGCGTACGCGTATCGCAAGGCATAATCTCGTAAACAGGACAAAATCTTCGCCGAAGCGGTCCTGTCCCTTCGGCAGAGCGCATGCTTGGTTGCGGGTGAACCGTCACTGTATGCGTACACGTCTCGGATATTCCGTTGTACGTGTTGTCATGACACCACCGGGAAATCAGCCGGATAAAGGGAACCATCCCTAGTCGTTTCAGTAGACTCGAAGTGTTCATACGTTGGCTCCTTAACTGTCGACCCTAGAACGCCTTCGCTCCACTCCTGCTATGTGGAGCTGAGGCCAGACTCCAGTGAAAGTTTGCCACGAGCAACGGCAGTTCAGAAGGATTAATTTTATCCACCAACCACTGTGCTACCGAAGGAATATTCGAGCCTGATGGAAGACTAATTCGTGCTTTCGTGGATCTCGAACCGAGGAAAATGTAAAATCGATTCCAGTCACGCCCTAGTTCGAAAAAGTGTCATTCCTCTCTTCGTCAGTGGGACAGTGCCCAGATAGCGATAGCGACCAAGCAATGACTTCCCATCGTCCCGCGCAGTCCCGGCGGATGTTTCACCTAGTGCCATCCGCGATTTTGCTAGAAACCGATTATATTGTCCTGTCACAGCAGTACTGTTACTAATTTACTGTTGTTTCGGGACATTTACATTGATTCTAGCCGTCACAACGGGATGCAAAACCAGCCGGAGGACCCATTCGAGTGTGTGTCACAGTGGACAAACGATATCCTTTCATTCCTTAACAGGTTGACCGTACTGTCTACGGCCAGGAGCGCTCTGTGGATTATGACCGCTGAACGATGGATTACTAGATACATGGTTCATTAATATGAATGACGGGGGAGTGGATCAGTTTTGGATCGGAGCTCGAGTTCAAAGTCAACTAGCGGTGATTGATTCAAGATGGCGTCCGGTACTGAGAAAAATTCTACGCACCCTGGGAAACGATTCTTGGAAGTGGAGAACTTTAGGGAATCATTTACTTCTTATTTTCCCAAAAAGTTAATCAAGTTTTTCACTTGAAGACGAAATGCAATTAGCCATGGTGAAGCTAACTGAAATACTGGAGATAATTGTGAGAAGCATTATTAACCTTAACCTATGCCCAACGCTCCTATACCGGTTATTGATTTTTCCGACCAATTTCGTCACAGGCCAGAACGCCATTTTGTACGTGCCAAGATGCAATTATCAGAATGGAAAAACGCAACAGTGCGATTCCGTTTGGCTCGCCGAGCACATTCGACAAATTAGTCCAATGTTACCCTAGTAGACAAAACGATTAAAAGTTAATACAGTGCACGAAATGTGAAATCCGACCCGTAAATATCACGAAACGACGATGACCTTTGTGTGCCTTTACGAGGACCCAGAAGGACACATTTTTGGTTCTCATCTCATAACTTCCGGTACGCGACGGAAGGAATTCGCGAACCAAAACCAATTATCGATCAGGTGTCGTTTGGGAGGCGCAGCGCAGCCCCTTTTGCCCGAACCGAGCGGAAAATTTACTTATTAAATTTAAACTCAGCTACGCCACCCTCCTCAAACACACGCATACACCCACCCAGCGGCTATAAAATTCTGTGTAAACAACATGTTTGCTCCCACAGTTCCACCCTCATCGCTCCCTGTTCGGGATGATGTGGCGAATCCGTATCAATTTTCGCTCATACGTCATTGCATTGTAGCAAACGCCCGACCGGATGTCAATTCCGAAAAAAAAGTATATCCACCCCTATGAGGAGGATACATTGCATGAGTGTTCTGTTCTCCTCGCGGATAAACGGTTACGGCTCATAGGAAACGCTCACACACATTACGGCCCGGTCGTCCTCGACCCCGACGCCTTTCGTTATTTATAGATTGTGGCAGCGGTTCCCAAGCGATTTGATTAACGATGTCGCCATGAACTTGATGGGATGGTTCGTCTCCTTTTTCTTCCTTTTATTCCAAGAGGAACAGAGCCTGTTTCTTCAATATTGTAAGAGCTTCTTCTTCTTCTTTATGGCTTTACGCCCCCACTGAGACTTGGCCTGTCTCGCTTCAACTTAATGTTCTTTGAGCACTTCCACAGTTATTAATTGAAGGGCTTTCTTTGCCTGCCATTGCATGAATTTGTATATTGTGAGGCAACTTCAATAATAGACTATGCCCAGGGAGTCGAGAAAACTTTTCCCGACCGGAACGGGAATCGAACCCACCGTTTCCGGATTGGCGATCCATAGCCTTAACTACTAGGCTAACTGGGGACCCCAACATTTAAGATTATTGTATAAAAAAATACTCAGTGGTAGCTCTCATAGCCACAGTTCACAAAGTTTTCAGTAGATACAATTTTTCAATTGGAACAATTAGGATATGAAATCAGTGACATTCTACAGAATGTGGTTGGTTCTAGCAAAACATTGTCACATCCTTAAATCCCTGGTTACCTCCCGACCAAAAGTTCAGAGTAACCCCCTCAAAACACAGTAATTTTATAAGCCTATATCGCCGCCAATTTGCATCCGATTTTAAAATTTGGATCTCATTCAAAAGATGTCATTATTTATACAAAACTTAAAAAAATATATGAAGATTTTGTCCAAAGTCGCATTATTTTGAAAAATGTAAATTGAAAAAGGCAGTGTAACTAGAAATTTGATCGACCGAATTTTGAGCAGGAAATAAAATTATCGATCATGATTGAACGAAAATATTGGTTTTCTCTTTTTTTTCGCCATTTTGTATTGCCGTCGCTACTGATGGTAGTAGCTTGTATGAGGCTCGCTCCTCGAGCAGCGCTTGTGTAGTCGACTGGTTATGATTATAGACACTATAGATTCCATAGACTCGCGGAGGCGAAGACAACTGTAGCCAAACGAACTGTCAGTTCGTGTAGCCAAACGAGCATGACGTCACGATTCTAATAGGGACAATGGATTGGGTGACGTCATATTCGCTCAGTACACTCTAAATTCATGGTAAAACACACTAAAATCGTATTGCTCAACCATGTCTCCGCGAGTCTATGGAATCTTAAGTGTCTATAGCTATGATGTGCGCAAAGACACATGTTTGTAGAAGCTGTAGATTCGACTTCCGTTTGCGACACAATTTTGGATATTTGCTTTGTGATAATTATTACGATAACTGTTCAAGCGCTGAAGTTGGATAGCAAAAAGGAAAAGCGATTTCCAGGTTTTGTACCTCTCTCATTTGTCGTGCACAACAGCAACGACCAATTTTTTTTCTCGCAAAAAAGGCATGAAAAAATTGTAGGTTGCTCTTAAAATGACAATTTTTGCCTCATTTCGCTAAAAGTTTCTATTCCTGATTTTGAAAGGAGAGCATTTATATAATTAATTATCTATCAGTTTTCAACTGCTTAAGAAAAAAGATATTTAGTACATGAACTATTGATGTCATTCACTATAATTTAAATAAAATGTCTGCTTTTTGAAAAGCATTTTTTTAAATGACATATCACCCTTATTTATTTCAGAAAAACACATGGTTCATCAAATACTTTTCTTTTAAACCACACAGTTAAAAAATGTTACATCATATAAGCTGTAACAAAAGGACCCCGTCATATCGCACAGATTTTTCCATCAATTTATAACTTTACATCTTGCTCTCAGTATGAAGCTTGTGTTCAACATTCCACATTCCAACATTCCAAGAAGTTCTTCAATGTAAATTTTAGTGAAATGGAACAGAAGTTTGTATGCTGAATTTGTCTATGTCGTTTGTAAATTTCAGAAATTTTTGCTATGCAGCTAATATCTAGTGAATTAATCAAAATTTGTTAAAACAGCATATTAGAAGTATTTTTGTCATTTTGCTTCAACACAAATGGCTCGTTTAAGAACTATGCAACAAGAAAATAAACAGTTAGTCAACATTTTTATACGAAAAACAGCAAAGTGACCGTTCATAAACCACGTCGACTTTGGGGGTGTGTTCTGGCCAATGTCTATGCTGCATACAAATTTTAAAATTTGTATTTGAACAAAATAGGGGAGGACAGAAGTCCGAGATGGCCAACATATTGGTCTGTCGGTAAACTCAATTTGAAAAACCAATTCGCGCTGAATCTGCGAGGGTGTAAAGGTAAATTTACTGTTTTCTTTACACTCTACATTTTTGACGAAAAGGCACTTTCAACTGAAATGCACTAATTGGGCACTGAGTGAAAACTGAAAGTTTTTTATTTTTTTTTTATTTTATTAACGACATTTTACACCGAGGTGCATTCATGTCGAGAGAATTCATAATAAAATTACAATTAATTCTAAATTTCAGTTACTGAATTACGGTCTAGCGCAGCTATCATTTTTTTGTGCCGTTTTGATTGCTTTCGAAACTTAACAAGCCATCCATCGACGTCATCCTTTGCGGGATCCGGACCTGAATCATCTGTGTCTGTGTCTTCATTCTCAGCTCTTCCTAATCCAGTTTCGCCAACAACGATCGAACGAGCCGTGGTGATGGGGCCCATTGTTTCCATGTGATCTGTTTTTTTACGAGGTGGTGCGTTGCTATCCGTTGGGCTCGTTTGACGAATGTCTCGTTTTGACTGCTGCCGGTGACTTTGTTCAGCTACTGCGTTAGCTTCGACGTTATAATTCTCGTATGCGACATCCATCGGTACGGGGTTGTCAGCCTCACTGCATTCGTTTGCTGGTTGGGTATCGCATGTGTTTGGTGCCAACGTTACATGGCGCGCTTTATTTTTGGTTGCTGCTTCCGAGCACTTAAGCTTAGGATGTGCTTTTTGTTCGCATCGCATGCAAGTGGGTATCTGCGATCGATAAGATACAGCGGTTAGCTGATCTTGTATTCGGATGAACGATGGTATATGTTTGGTCAGTTCAATGCGAACTACACGGACGCCGTTCGGTATTCCACGAAAAAACTTTTTCCACAACTCGCGGGCCACTGATACTACCTTTCCATACTGCTTCATGTGTTCGGCGACGGATGAATTGGGTACACTTGGCGGGAGATCGTGTACACGGACGTTGATAGCTGTATCCTCTATGTACACCGGAATGTTGAAGTTTTTCTTCCCTGCTTGCATGGAGTGTTTTAGATGATGTGCAGAAGCCAACCGTTCTGCAGCTTCTAAGGTGCGCAACTCAATAAGGGCGCAGTTTCGGATGGTATGTAGTTGGAGATTTTTGACGGATGCCATCTCAATCTCAAAATGAACAATGATAATTCTATTGCAAAAATCGAAACCGATACGATGGTTTGCTCTGCCGCAAAGAGTCGACCGATCCGATCGCGCGTTGGCTGACAACTGAAACTGAAAGTTTGAATCGTATAGTGGATCATCTTGATTATGACTTTCGTTATTTTTTTTTTCAAAAGTATTACTTGAAGAATTTTTATCGAAATGGCTGAAGCAATCCACAGGCCGTTCGTAGAGAAATATTCGTCAGAACCCATCAAACAAAATCCCCGGAGAAGCATGCCAAATGCTACGGGATTCGTGAAAAAAACGGTGCCGAGTTCCTTAAAGAATTTCAGTGTATATTCAAAAATAATACCTGATACAATTTTTTTAGAATAATTTTTAAAATATGCATAAATTTGAATACGATACTCTAGAGGAATTAGCATAAAATTAGATACAAAAATTCTTAGGTATTATTGCTTGGAACCAGTCTTGCGAATAATCGCGACCATCACGAGACAATCACTTGAACCGCTTTCTGGTGTCACCCTTCCCAAGGTGATACGAACCAGCTAGCATGTCATGCCTGGAATGACAAACATGTTGTGGGTTCCACCTTTGGCAGCTTTGCAGCGATAGCAGTTGCTGAGTATGCTTCAGGCGGGTTGCTAGAGAATCAATCTCTCTGAGCAACGATGCATAACGGGCGAAGTGAGAGCGTTTGCCGTAGCCAGGGCGAACTGCGTGGTGCGCTCAATGTGTGCGTTTAAACTGAGCTATGCAAAACGAATAGTATTTATGACGTAGTATCGTGCTTGTGGTAATACACATGCATAGTTTTACATGCTGTTGCGCGTGCATCTGCTTGAGGCGACGGAGAGAGTTATAACACTCACATGAGCCGTATCCAAGTCAGGATGATTGTAGCAAAACAAGGGTGACCGGGTGACTGTAGAGAGAGAGCGAATCAGAAACCGCAGAGACAGGGTGATACAAGTTTGGTGTTTATCAGCTTTTTTGTTGTACGCTGATGCTTCACGACACTGCTTGGAACATTCCAGTGAGACGGACACTCAAGAAAGCATCTTTAGATAGGAACCCTTCAGTAAGTGTATCTGGAGGAAATACTGAAAAAATGCCTGAGCTACCTATCGTAAAATTCTTAAAGAACAATATTTATTTTCTAGAGTCATTTCATTTTTTTTCAGAAAGTTAGTTTGAAATTCCTTCCTGAATTTTTTATGAGTTCTCCAAGAATTTCTCCGATAATTCTACTTGAAATGCCAGCAAGGAATCCCATAGAATTTTTCCCCGAAATTTTCACTGGCAGTACTTGCAATGAATTTATGCATTTTTTAAGTTTTCTCAAGGATTTTTCTAAACAAATATTTCTGGAAATGATCCTGGGATATGGAATATCACTCTGAAAAATCCTGGGCAGATGGTTATTGGAACTGCCCTAACAGCCTCTGGTGCATTGACTTTTTTGAGAAACTTGTGTTTTTCTAAAATTAAATAAAGACAACCATCATATTTATAATAATAATATTTGAGGAATTGTTGCAGAATATTTTTAGATGAACATTTTGAAGAGTTTTCTTTAATCTAATTAAAAGTCCTATGGTTAATAGTCTCCGAAACTCTTTCAAACATTTTCTCCAGCTTTTAATTTCAGCGTTTCTACAAGAATTTTTTATTCAAAAACTTCACTGCCCTCGGACGCAAAAATGTTACATGGTATAATTTACGAACACGTGATAAACGCATTTGAAGTTTCAAAATAAACTTTGGCTGTTGCCGCATTTTTTTGACTAACGCAAAAAACTATCGAAATAAATATATTTTTATATTTTGACAAAATGTTTCAAAAATACGTATCAAAATATGGCGTTTGACATAAAAAAACTCATAAATTCGAAATGTAACATATGACATTTATACGTCTGACGGCAGTTCAGGCACTACGAAAGAAATCTTTAGAAAATTTTATAGACGGATTTTAGGAAAATTCAAAAAATGGGTGTTCACCAGGATCTCCGAACAATATCAGAAGATTTTTAGAAGGCACAGATTCCTATCTACGCGAATAGACGTTTTCCAGAGAATTAAATGGTTTAACTGCATACAGTATTGTCACAATGATGCAAATCAGCAAAACCCAATTCCGGGCCAAATCCGTGAAATCCGCGTAGTTGTAACAATCCTGCATTTATTATTATAGATGAATACATTCAATAATAACGGAATCGTTCTTGTAGCAAAATGATAAAAAAGAAGAGGAAAATTCATAAACAGTCTTTACTCTTCATAAGATTGAGCTTACGTCTACATTTCCAAGGTCCCAGGATGGTGGGATAGTAGGGAAGGTTTCTTATGGAACAGGATTCAGCTTAGCTTAGAGACTGATTGCACGGTTGTTACTCCGTGATTGACAAGACAATTGCACAATGAATCAACTGAATGGTTGACTAGAAGTGGCCTTAACCATTCTCGCTGTGTAAGCTTCAGAGGCTCTCTTTAGCGGTAACGCTCTTTGTAGTGAAGCCCGAAAAATTTTGTATGGGTCGTAACGCTACGCTGGACTCCCCCCCCCCTTAAATAACTTAAATTGTCTGCAGTTTTGAGTAGTTCATAAACGCTAGACTGAAGGAACTCTACTAATTCAAACAACAAGTTGCAAACAGATAATTTTATTCAGCACGTTTTGTACATTTATCCAAAATGGCCTAGTTGTAGAAATGAGAGTGCTGAAAAAAATCGAGTTTTACAGCGAGTTACATACAAAATTGTTTGCTCTTACGTTGTGAAAACTTTGTTCTCCCTACTGTTTTTTTTTTGCGTTCTTAGTCTACTTCCTTGTTTAAAATGTATGAACAATCGTTTCTTTTTACAAATCTCAATTTCTCCATGGTTTTGCCTGATTAAACTTCATTGATCAAAAACTAACATACCAAAATTATACGACCCAAATAGGACTCTCCGTTCGCGATTTAAGCGCCGCGCTACATATGTATGCCACTGCATTTTTATATAGAATAGATAATGCAGCCATCATACTCATTCTTCTGATGAAGAATGTAACCTAGAAAAAATCCTACTAAAACAGAATTTCCCACAATAGCAAAACATATTGCTGGCAATTTGTTTGATATACAGCTATGTTCATAAAAATAGCAGTGAAAGCCGTTTTCCATACAAAATTACCAACTTTGGCTTTCTGTAACTTTGTTTATGAGCGATTGAGCTGAAAATTTGACAGCGAACAACAAATATGGCATTTCGTGATCAATCGATCAAGTATTGGTGCTAGTTTATTATACTTAAGTGGCCATGCAATATCCGGAACCATTCCGGCGATATTCCGGATTGTGCTGGGGTCAGGGGGTTGCCAAAATGACAAAAAGTGATTATTTCGTGAGTTATTGTGTCGAAATTTCTGTTGCGAACAGCGAAACACAACTGCTATAACCAGATTTGAATAAATTAACCTATCCGGATCATCATGACAGATTCTGCTGGGCCGCATTGAGGACATTTCTGGTTTTTAACCTAAACATGCCTTGTGACATATTAATCTTCATGATTTCGAATGAATGAGTCAGCAACGATAGCTTGAAGTCAGTATCAACTAATACGACCACCCTGGAACATCTAGCACAGATTCCACGGGGGTGTCATCAGGGACATTTCACGCCTGATCAATCTCGGCTATTTCAGCTTGTTAAAAACTTAACAGTCAAAGTTAAACAGCTTCTACTTCAAACAAGGGACCAGCTCCGGCGGTGTGTTAGCTGCTGTAGCGAGTACTAAGAGAGACAAGCGTAACAGCGGCTATTTTTTTGCTGTGTAGATCATAGAATGGTTTTCCTGATTTAACACGATGTTTTATTGTGAGAATCTAACGTGGTATTCATGGCGAAAAGTTGCTGTAAACTTGAGTTTTATGGAGTCTGATACGTTCAAGAAAGGACGGCATAAAAACATGAAAAAAGCCAGAAGCTTTCTTTACTTTCACAGAAATGAAAACTTTTCTAAGAAACTTAAGTTTAGGCTTATCTGTGGGTGTTCAATTTTATGAAAACAAGATAAAAATGAAAGAATAAAAACATTGGAATAACAAAATCTTGATAAGGAAAATCGAATAAACAAATCCAATATCGTTTGGTAACCCCTGTATCAACCACCGAAAGCATCACGCCCCACGACGACAACGGCAGAGGACTCTTCTTGGAACATGCGCTCGCGTTACGCTGTTCTGGCAAGAATCCCCGGTTTTTCAGTGCGTTCACGTGACTATCACAGCACATTCACTTCCTCTCGTACCTAGTGTCACCGAAGGGTTCTCGAACAAAAATGTGGCACATGCGCAGAAGCGTAAATGCCGTATCCTGAAAGCTGGAAAGCTTTCTGTCGATACAGCCCGGATTAGCGCTATCACAAGTTTTGATAAGGTTATGGGCTTTTACTCGTGAATAGCGCCACTACGTGGCGACTAGCTTAACTCGATTGTGACGTCGTCTTTCTATCCACACCCACACATTTACAAATCAAGAAATCATCAAAAAAAAACTTCATCAGATTTTTTATTCACTCCAAAGCAAGCAGAAGCGAGCGGATGATTATGGAAAATCCTTGCAATGACAGAAAGGAAGCACATTAGCAAAGCATTCATCGGGTGATGAAAAGTGCTTACTGCAGAAGCAGAGAAACACCCAAAGCGTGAATGTCCTTGCCCCCCATCAGCATAGTCAGAGTCACCCACTCCACAGTAATAAATAAGGGTGGGTGGGAGCTGAGGGAAAAAACTTGAAGAAACGGGAAAATGAAGGGTCGCGAGGGAGGATTGTTGGGAATCCTCATTAACCATCGAACGACAGTTGACGGAATTACAGGAGGTGAGGCGATCGTATCAGCAGCACCAACTTTGTGTCAAAGTGAAAGAGAGCTACTGGGTCTAATTAACACGTAATGACTACTGGCTGCGCTGGGTTCGGTGTTAACTTTCGGAATCAACTTGAAATGAATTGGCGATGAAGTTTTTCAATTATTTGTTTGACTTGCATATTGGGTGACCAATGAGTGTGGGATAGGTATGGTCTTGGGCGGGGCGGTGAATGGAGTGCATACTACAATATAGATTATGAAATGTAGGACGAAACCATTTCAAAAGTGAACAATAAAACTGATAACATGTTCAAATGTGAACTGATAAAACATAGCATGGAACATGCACACACATAATTCATATCCACAGTTTCTCTTGTGATCAAAATTCAGTTGAGTGTGGTCGAAAAAGTCTGAAGCACGCCCAATCCATTCAGAACACAGAATACTAAACAAAAATTCACACGTTCAAAGTGATTCATTCATTAACAGCAATAATGGCATATGTAATTAGAAAACTGTGCTCTCGCCGGGTCACTTATTTCGTTGGTTTGACCTAGACGTGCAATATTCATAATTCACCATATTGAACGCTTCGATCGCTACCGTGTTGTTGCTCATTCAATGGACATTTCGCGCGAGATTACGTTCGAGTGCACTTCAACTTGACCGCCTCGCGCAGTCCGGTTCGACCTTCCCGGAAACTGTGGGAATTTATTCTTCCGCGATGGTTCGCGCCACTATAAATTACTTCACTCGTTGTTGATATGATTTACTGTACTTTCATACTAAGGGTTCGTTGAAATATTATTGTTTGAATGTAATTAGTGTTATATTTGGATAAGCACTCGAAAACCAAAAACCGTCAATTACAAATCCATAAACGGCTGCCCAGTGACCCAAAAGCTTTCGAACGGGAGATTTCTCCCCATAGGACCTTGCACACAGAGGTTGTTTTGCCTCAGGGACAACGCACCCACACACAACCGCTCGTAAAATAACATGTTGGTGTTTAAATCAATGTCTATCCTCGAGGGGGTAAAAGCACACAAAAAATGCCAAAACAAGCATTATGTTATACTGTACTATGTATCGATCAAACCGCACATAAAATAAACAATCATAAATGCTCTCATCTATATTTGCATTTATGATCCGATTTGCGGTTCTAACGATGATATCCTCCCGCACCCAAAAGTCAACAAACAGCAAGCAGCGATGGAATGGATCAACAGTGGTGGTTTTTGGGGAGCTAATAATAGTGGTTAACGTAGTAATGTTTGTTTTTCTAAACAAAACATATGGAACGGAATTTTACTAAACCAGCATAAATATTAGAGGTCAAATCGAAGCGTTCAGGTGAAATGATTGAGGCTTCCATTATGCTCATATGGCAACTAGTGTGAACCACACTGGACAAATTGGTTTTGAAATACGATTCAGTTATGGGAATTCGGCAGAAAAGTTAAGCGACTTCCATGTCGATGGAATAACTCACGCTTTGTGAATTTGGCGTAGTGGGATTCGATCCTAGGTCCTCGGCGTAAAAGGCATGCCCTTTAACTATCGTACCATTTTCGCTCCACATTTAAGCATATTTTGTTATTAATTGATTAATTGATTGATTAATTGATTTATTTGAAAACGGAGGAAAAAGATGTTACCCAGACAACCATGAGTCGAATAAGGATGCACGCTGTACATCGTATGAAGCCCTATTTGAAATCACTATTGCATATATGTACAGAAAAGGGACAATTTTTATCACATACATTCTGATATTCTGATGTTTCATAGCGACGAACTTTATTTATTCGCAAAAGCGTGCGAGCGAACTCGCAGAGTGTCAGTTGATTCGCATAGATGCGTACATCTTCATTTAAGTCGAAGCATGGCTGATCGAAAATATTTTTTACCGTGCAGGCAATGACTAAACTATACAGTTTTATATTTTTTGGCAAATCTCCTTTGTCATGCAAAGTGTTAAAAAATATAAATGCTTTAGTTTTGTCATTGCTTGTACGGTAAAAAACATTTTCGATCAGCCATGCTTCGACTTAAATGGAGGTTTCAGTGTACTGCGATTATTATAAGACTTCGCTTCTCTCTCTCTCTCTTCTTGGCGTAACGTCCTCATTGGGACAAAGCCTGCTTCTCAGCTTAGTGTTCTATGAGCACTTCCACAGTTATTAACTGAGAGCTTCCTCTGCCAATGACCATTTTGCATGCGTATATCGTGGGGCAGGCACGAAGATACTCTATGCCCAAGGAAGTCAAGGAAATTTCATTTACGAAAAGATCCTGGACCGACCGGGAATCGAACCCGTCACCCTCAGCATGGTCATGCTGAATACCCGTGCGTTTACCGCCTCGGCTATATGGGCTATATGGGACTTCGCTTGATACTTTTCTTATTAGGGGTTTTGACCCCATACCCGGCACTACAGGTAAACAAAATTGTGCATTACCTAAATTCACAACAAAACGACCGTTTTCTTCCACTTCTTCCATATGAATCAGATATCTTATTGCGTAAACTTGTTGTTAAGAGTGATTGAACGCGTTCACTGCTCCAAGTCCAGCGCCAATTCTCGGCACCAGTGCTGAACTTCCAGCAAAATCACTTCGGCACCCAATTCTGTGCTGACGAAGTGCACTCACCTGCTTGTAATAGTTGTTGTGAGCACTTGTGTGGCTTCAGAGTGAACGTGCAGCTCATTGACTATGAATGATTACATACGGAAGTGCTTTTGGGATATATGCGGCAAGTGATATTTTTTGCTGCGAGGTGCCGGGAATTGACGCGGGTGCCCAAGTAATTAGAAACCCTATGTCAGTTTATCTCGCACTGTTGTACGAACGAAATCACAAAAAAGGTGAAAATAAACTCGTTGAAGTCTTCATACAAGCTAGAATCGTTTATGTTGACATAATGCGATTTGATACGTGATAACAATGAAATGGATGTTGTTGGACTGTGAATGCAGTGCCAAAAAGCTACAAGAAAGTGGACAGCCATTATTATGGTTACGAAGAAAGTTACAAAGTCATCATTTTTGTTTTGTTGGCCTGATGGTCAACAATTGGTGGCGCTAGTAAGAGAGGAGTAGTGATAACTGTGCGGGAAATCATGCTTCGTTGTTTTTAACTCCAGATAGCCTGCCGAAAACAAACACCACAGGTAAACCATGTGCATTCCAACAAACACTGAGGTGAGTTAGAATGTCATTGTAATTACATTCGCATAATATGTTATATTACGTCGCAATAGAGCACACCGTGCATTGCAAAAGATACCCGAGCAGGAATGAATAACTGACACATAACTGCTGCATAATAAAGTCAGGTATCATACCAAGACAAGGTATTGGCCGGTTACTCAGATATTGAAAATAACTTATTTTGGTAATTTCTAGGTATTGATGAAATACCTCGACGAGTTATTGGCTTGGTGTTGAGGACTGTTTGAGGTATTATTATGGAAAAATCACTATTTGTATGAAAAAATCACCGATTATTATTTAGGTATTGCCATACCTGATGTCATTATTTACGTGTTATGCATAGAATACACACAAGTTATTATTTTAGGTATTTTACCTCTTATGCAGGGCTTCTCAATATCTCATTCAGGTTGTAGGTATTCGGTTTTCATTCCTGAGTTTGGTATTCTTCAGCTATTTTCTCCTGCTCGGGTATCGCTTCAAATCATAAAGCTTTATTATTTTTCCGGTCATGCACGTATAGGGCCTCCACTTTTGTACGCATAAGGCTCTTTTTCTGCATCTTATGCGATGTAACTTTGCCACAAAAAAGTACGTATTACATGGACATAAACTTCATTATACGTGTAAATTGGCTGTCTGGGTAGGTTGTCAATATAGCGCTTAAGAAATTTACGTCAAGTTGTACGTGAAAGTTCTCCAAAAGAACTCTGAAATTAAGAACTTCATGATAACCTATCCGTAGACAATCGCAATGCAACTGGAAGTGATCTACTACGTATACTGAGATTTGTAAAATCCTCAGAACATCCAGAAGTCGAAGTGGACAACGTTTTTAAGCGTAAATGTAAAACTCAAAAGGCCATTGAGAAATATTGATTTTTGCACCTTACCGAGCGGTTTGAACATTTTGAATAACCACCGTAGCCTACGGGTTAAAACTAAAGCCTTTTGACACGCAGAGCACTTCATACCAATAAATTGTTTTGTGGAGCACCCATAGCACCAAAGCATACCATTTATATATTTGCCCTAATCTCATACTTCCTTTTCTGACTTCATTAGTTACCAATATCCCTCGTCTTGTCGATGATCACGATGAGCGAAGTATATGGGGTGATTCTCTAGCGATATTTTTTAGACTTATCCTCAAAGCCTTCTAACAAACTTCTTTCAAGATTTTTTATCACTTCCTCACCGCGAATTGTAATATATTCCTGTGATATTTTTGGTAGATGCTTAATACTATCTAGGCGTGTACACAGCTGATTGAATTGCAAAATTTGTAGCAGGTTCAATATAAAGTTCATTGCAATGTTTCGGCAGATGTGTAATAAATTATTTCCAGTTTTTTTGGTAAAATCAGAGCTAGTTAGTCAAGGTTCCCCGATTTCAGCGCCCCTTCACTGGTACATCCCCGTAGATGAATTACTGGAGGAATCTCTTAAGGAATCGCTTGACCAATTCCTGAAGGAACTACTGGAACAACTTCTCAAAGAATCCATGGAATTACTTTTTAAGAAATTCCAGCCGAAATTTCTGCAGTAATTCTAGGAATATTGAAGAATTCTCTTAAGATATTTCCGAAAGTATCGCTGAGAGATCCCCTAACAAAAATCCTAAACATTTTCTAATGAATTCCTGGAGATACGCTTGGGGGATTTTTTGACAAAAAAACATAGAGGAATACTCGGTGGAACTTCTGATGAAATGTGTGCAGGAAACCTCTGCTAGAATGTCTTCCAGCAATTTCGTAAGAAGCGAAGAAGCCTTATAAGAATCTTTGAAAGAATCTGTAGAAAAAAAAAATCTGAAAGATTCCTTGCAGGATTTTCTGAGACATTCTTAAGAAATCCTTGAAACAATTTCTGGAAGGGAAACGTCTTGAATCTGTTGTAGAGATAATAAAGCAATCTTTGGAGGACATTCTTTGGAAAGCATCTGAGAAGGAGTTCTGAATTACTAATTGGGTAAATCAGTATTGAGCATGAGCATGAGCATGAGCATGAGCATGATTGATTGCCCGCGGTTGCTCCTCTGTTATTGCAAGGACATCTGCATTTACACAAAGAACCAACAGGTGATGCTTGGGACTAGCTTTCTCCTCATTGTGTAAATGCTGGAATCCCAATACTTTTCAATAAGCAATACCAGCGCCGGCCGTGTCCGAATGCAGATCAATTGAGGATAGGGAAGGTAGTGATGACGTGAATCTCGCTTAGGCCAATAACCGAGGAATTATCTGCGTTACTACGAGAAATCACCAGGAGTTTGGATATGGGAAGGGAATATGTATTAGGGATTTTGTCTTGGTAAACAAATTGCTACAATCAACGGACCGATTCTGTTTTGTTTTACGATGAACGATGCACAAGCAATAAATCCCATTGAAATCGTCCCCACATTCGCGTTATTTTCAAGGAATATTTACCGTAAGGGGTCGAGCACTTTTCCATGCGAAAACAAGCTAAAAACAAAATCCTATCGCGCGTCTCCACTCCGTTAGGAAGCAGAAGTCTTCAATCCATTTCACACAGAATTGAACTGAACGCGACGTTTAGCCTAGTTTTAATGTGACATCATCACACATCATCACGATCAAAAACAAAAATATATATCTCAATTTACATACCTCAAACAAAAAAAAAGAAGTTAATCAAAAAAATAGTAAAACCACTTCAATAAAAACTGTCTTCACACCCGCGACATTACGAATCTAGGCCTGAATAAAACGTGGAGAACGTGGTCTACTTGTCACTAAATGTGTTGAAATGTAAAAAAAAAATCGAAAAAAATGGAAACAAAAGTCTACTGTACGATACGGACTTGGATACATGCCAAAAGTAATTGTAGGGTGGGGCGGGGCAAGATGGGTCACCTAAGGATGCATCACCATAACTTTGTAAATACAAATCGTATTGGTTTGTATTCGTCCGCTACTCTTCAATACACTAGTTAGCTATGCTAAAAGTCCATAAAAAGTTTATTAAATACAAAATATGATGTTAAACAAGCAGTTTTGAAAAGTGATTGATTTTGCGCCGTGAAAAAAGTGCGGGGCAAGATGGGTCACCTTTTAAGTAATTCACATTTTCTCAACGAAAAACGTCAAAATATAAGATTTGTTCCGCATTCATATATGCTCCATATCCATACTGAGTAAACAAGAGCTGCTAGTAAACATTTTATAAATTTATTTGGAATATAAAAAACTTTACGATTCGAGTGGTCCTCAGGCGACTTGAAAATCGATGTTTTCACTAAAAAATTATCATAATTTTATGTTATAATTTAAAGCGTTCATTCCGCTTGATTGAAGTCAGTTATGAGATAGTCTTGTAATAAAAAATAAATAACTTTTGACTGCTCCAAAAATACGTTCAAAATTGAAGGTGACCCATCTTGCCCCGCGGCCGTTTATATGGAGATTATATGGGATGTATCGCATAAGAAAAATGGCTAAAAACCATTTTATTTTTTATTTCCAATGAGAGTGAATAATTTTTCAATCAATGCCCCGAACTTTTGTATATTCATGCTGGTCATCTAACAAAATTATTAACATAATCAAAACATGAGTAATGCGCCCGAAAATGGCACTGACCCATCTTGCCCCGCGACCCATCTTGCCCCGCCCCACCCTACATCTTATTTCCTTGAAAGTCTCGTTAATAAAGACAATAATAATAAATCTTATTTCCTTTTTAAAGAGGGGAAAAGTAGTTGGAACTTTCTCACCAAATCAGCAGCTCAGCATCCAATTCAGGATTCACGTCCCAAAACGACCGCATTTTCACTCCGGTAGTTTATACGGACGCTTCAATTGCACCGACATCAGTGCTACTAATGCAGGAGCCCGGAACCACAAACACACTTTTGCACACGCGAACAGGCACTGTTTTTTTTGGATTAAAACACGATTTCATAGAACCGAAATGAAATTAAATTGAACGCAAACTGAATCTTCCAAAAGGCAGTTAGAAAATCTAAAACGAGAGCCGATATGCAAAACCCATTTTCTGAAAAAATCAGTATTTTTGAGAAAGTGCATGAAAAGGTTTCTAAATGAAAGCATTTGAAAATTTTTGAAAAAATCTGTAAAAATTCATAGATGAATTTCTGGAACAATCTATGCGAAATTTGTTGAGAGGAATTCTTGAAGTATTTTCTAAGGGAATCCATGTAACATTTTTTGAAGCTATCCGTGCAAGACTTTCTTTAGGATTTCTTCGAGGAAATTCCGGAGGACATTCTAAAGTCTAAAGGAATCCCAAGAAAAATGTGTGAAAAAAATCCTGACTGAATTTCTTTAGGAATTCTATGATATTTGTTTAACCGTTATGTGGCCGGCAAACTTTTTGCTTTTTTCTACACCGTGTATTTTAAATGGGTGCTGGGTACCCGGGTATCCTACCGGCCACATAAGGGTTAAAGTAAATCTACGAAGAGTTTTCAAAGGTTTCCAAAGTTTCTTTAAGAATACCTGGGAGATTTCTGTGAAAATCTGGAAATATTTCTGAATAAATTATTAATCGAATTTATGATAAAATCCATGGGAGATTTTCTGAAAGCATTTCTCGAAAAAAATGTGGAAGGTCAGTTTGTATAGGAATCTGGAAATATTTCTGAATAAATTATTAATCCAATTTATGATAAAACCCATGGGAGATTTTCTAAAAGCATCTTTTAAAAAAAATGTGGAAGGTCAGTTTGTATAGGAATCCCTGCAGAAAATTCCTGAATGGATCTCACATTCGTGGAGTAATTTCTAAACAAATTACAGGAAGATTCTGGGACAGAAATTCAGATTTAAAATAAATCCCTAAAGCAATTTCTAGAGCAAGTCCCAGAAAAAGTTTTGGAGTAAATTCTTGGAAGATCGTTTGGGAGAATGCAGGAGTTTCCGAAGAATTTTTCGGAAAAAAATCAAGAAATTCCCAAAAAAATGGGGTAATCTCTGAAAGATTTTATAAATAAATACCTGGAGGAATTTTTGCTCATACACAACTATCTTACACAACAATTTTTTTTTCGAAACTTCTGGAAGAATCCCTAATGGAATTTCTGGAGAAATTGGAAGTTTCCAAATTAACACAGTACAAATTTTTGAAGGAACTTTTGAAACATCTTTTCAAAAATTCTGGAATAGTTTGTAAAGGCATCGCTGCAAGTTTTATCAAAGAAATATCTGGAGAAATTTCTGAATAAATGTCTAAAGACATTTTTGAAGGAATCTGAACGAATTTATGAAAGAATCCCTGGAGGAATTTCTGCCTTAATTCATGATTTTTTTTGGGACATAAAATGGAGAAATTTCAGAAGTAAATCATAAGATGCTTTGAAAGATTTTTTTGTGGAATCAGTAGAATAGGAGGAATTTCTAAACAAAGAAAATTTCCGAAAGAATCCAAGGATTTTTTTTTGAAAGAATCCGTGAGGGCATTTTTGGCCGAATACTCGGAAAAAAATCCGTACCATTTTTTTTGAAAGATTTTTAGTAGAATTTCTAAAGAAAATTTCTGATAGATTTTCTAAATGAATCTCCAATAAATTCTCCAAACGAATGACTAGAGAATTTCTGAAGTAGTTTTTCATTTTCGATTTTATAGACATTTCGAATATTGAAATGTACACTAAATCGAGGTATACCTGTATAACTTTGATTGACATTGAGCTTCGGATCTAAAATATTTAGAATTTTGATTCCACATGATCAGTGTTGCCAGCTACTAAATAAATTTTGTGTCACATAAGCAATAATGGATTACATTTGAGTTACATTACAACTATCTCAAGCATTCAAATAATCAATAACGATTCATTTACACTACCCGTTTTAACTACGGTCTCTCACTTGAAAAAGTATTCCAACAATCAGTTATAAACGAGTAAATTCATGCTGCTATATCTCGACATCTTGGTAATCTGTGAAGATACAGTCTTCGGCAACTTTGTTCAGAAGGTCGTTTATTTCATAAAGGCAAGCAATTTAATTCGCAATTCCACTGCCAGGCGACGCTAGTAAGCATGTGAAAATAAGAATTTTTAACTAGCTCGATCGCGCAATCCCGATAAGATAAAAAGTTCAAGTTTTCGGCAAAGTTGTCTTTGGCCTCGTAAAGGTAAGCAGTTTGGTTCGCAATTCCGCTGCTAGGTGACGCTAGTGAGCATGTAAAAATAAGCATTTTTAGTTAGTTCTATCTCGCGATCCCGATAGGATAGAAAGTTCAAGTCTTCGGCAAATTTGTACAGAAAGTCGTTTGGTTCGTAAAGACAAGCAGTTTGATTTCTCTCCTGGCTGACGCTAGTGAGCATGTAAAAAACATTTTGAACCAGCTTTACCCGTTTTAGTTTCAACAGTAAATAAGTCGCACTCGCTCTTCGTATATACACGGTGGCAGAATTCGCTCATTTTCATGTAAAGTGGAACAACACAAAAATGAGTAAATTGCATTTCCAGTTCTAGCGCTGGCATAAGTGTGAAAATCTCTGTGCTCATTCTATGAGTCCAGTGACGTGGCACAGCTCGACTCGTGTATCGAGGTGAGAAATCTCGAATCGAATGAGGTGATTCTCCATTTGATTTGCCCGGCGAGTCACTTCATTTGAGTCGATCTTTCTCACCTCTAAGTACGAGTCCGAGTTGTGTCGCTTCACTCCATTCGCAGAATGAACCCAGTCAGTTTAAGCAGTAAGAATATTATATGGCTTAAATAGATTGGATTTTTGCACTTAGCCTGGCGCTGGCACTGGAAAATTTGCTCATTTTTTGTGCTTTAGCTTTTAGCTCAGATTTGTGTGAATGTTACTAATTTGTGTCATGGATTGGCTTGGTAGCATAATTGGTAAACAACGTGCCTAGCAGTAGCGTACAAGGGTTGTGAGTGAGTTCAAATCCCACCTGAGCTTTGGTTTTTTGAATATCACTCATAATTTGTCTATTTGTACATTTCACTCATATCTTAATCCTAGTAAGATGTTGGGGTCAATATGACACAGATAGGCATGCTGAACGTGCACTACACCATCGTGATGCGAAATACCTAACATCCTAGGAGGGTTAACTGTTTGTACATTTAGTTAGTTAGAAATCTTTGTCATTCTAGGAAATTTAGCGAAATCTTATTCTAAATGCACAGTGATGCCATGTAGCGACAGAAAGTAATATTTGCCTTAAATGATGTTTTCAATTTGCAGAACAATTATTGAACCGGGCTTCAATCCATTGATGAGGTGTGAAGGTTTATAAATAGCTCTTTGGCTTGACTGAAAAAGTCTGTTCCTGACAGAATACACAGCGTAACAAAAATTAACTTTTGGTCTGTCTCAAGAGCAAACTAATGTATCTCTGACAGATTTTGGGCCGCTGAATCCGAATCCGCGCTCAGATTTGCTCCAACACGTCACAATTTTGAGCTCAATTTATAGGGCAAAATATGCGATTTTGGGCTTTTTGACAGCAAGCCATTAAGAATGGAAATATATGTTTTAACCCTTTGGAGCCGGAGGGGTCATATATGACCCCGGCGATGAAACCGAGCATAACAAACGTGTTCGACACCAGCGAGGTTGCGTCGACAGTGGCGAAAAAAATCGGCTCCAAAAGGTTAAGCAATCAAAAGGTTAATTGGTCAATTAACATCTAAATTAACGACTCATGCAAAATATTTCGTTTTACCAAATCGAATTTGACAGTTTTAAGCGATTTATGTTAGGTACGATATTTCCCATACAAGTCACCCTCCAAAAGTTGCATGCAAGTTTTCATACTAACATAAAATGCTTAAATCTATTAAATTTGATTAGGTAAAATGAAATATTTTGCATGAGTCGTTAATTTAGATGTTAACTGACCAATTAACCTTTTGATTGCTTAAAAAAATATTTCCATGCTTAATGGCTTGCAGTTAAAAAAGCCCAAAATCGCATATTTTGCCCTATAAATTGAGGTATAGCTCAAAATTGTGACGTGTTGGAGCAAATCTGAGCCCGGATTCGGATTCAGCGGCCCAAAATCCTTCGGAGACACATAAGTTTGCTCTTGAGACAAAAAAAATGTTGCGCTGTGATATCAATTCTAGCGAGCCTCTAAGTCTAATTTGATCGATCATCTTGAACAACGACAGTGAAAGTTTACGAGCTCATAACGCATGTCAGGTGGCCGCACTTTCACTTTTCCAAATGCTAATCATCTTGCCAAGGACTTCTTATGCAGCTATTTCCGTAAACTTCACAGTTGAGTTAGTATAGTACAAATACGTAGATTAACTCACTTAGCAGTGATACTAGAGGTGCTACTCTTTAGTTGTAAATCTAAAAGCTGAGTCAAATGCTGTATATTGTTAGTTTTTCCTTTAACTAGCTGTTATGCCGTGAATTTATAGCCTCTCATCAAACCAAGTCAAACAGAAAAAAAAACAAATATGTATTCCGAGCAATCTCAAGCTCACGGACCCGCAATCATCGTTGAGAGGTTGTGATTGCCGTCTGCGACACATTCAATGACCCCGCTCTCTGCAACCCAAGAGCACACTAGTGCACGAGGAAACGAGGAAAGGGTCGTATGGGTTGTTACTGGTCATGAGAGAATGCGTGGTGCACTTGAAAAACGTTTCCCAACATGCAAAGCTCAACTAAAACACGGGCGACAACAGTAAGTGCCCCCCACCAGCTACTATAGCCCAGCCCCAGGACACACTGACTGTGTGGGGGCTTGGCCCCTCCTGGTTCTAATCACCTCTCCGTCCCGTCGCTACTATTGACCAAGCGGTCGGCCTGCGTTTTGGTCAAGACCAAAGCAGAGCGAGTACCTAACCTACCTATAGCGTGCAAACGCACACCTCCGGAGGAAGCTCCGGAGAAAAAAAGAAGTCTTACGTGTAAACGAAACAAAATTGACCACTTGGGCGTTAATCGGATTAATGTTTATTTAATTAGGGAACGACATAATTGCGGTTGCAGTCCCACGCAATGCGGGGAATGGACGCCACACCAGCCGGACCAGATTTAAGGTTTGTCGGGGAAAATGTGAGGAAAATGCGTTGGTGTATGTTGGAAAAGCAGAGGAACTTCCTTCATAACAATACAAATAGAGAAAAAAAAAACACAATCTAAGCCTCTATTTATTCTCATCACCTACTAATTCTGAGTGAGTATTGTTAAGTGTAAAAAATCAGTGTAGAACGCAAAAGATGTCCCTGATATTGAATCATCCGGTAAGACTGTTCTAGTTGGTAAACGCCTACGTATTTTAAAGTCGAAATTCCTCAAAATGTTGTTCATCAACCAAAAACACAATCGTTGTACTCTTAAAGCAGCAAATGGAAAAATTACATTTCCGCTTTTGCAATGACGATCATCCGCGTTCTTCGGCGCCAAATGGCAGTAGCTACAGAATTTTTAATAAAGTAAATCAGATTGCGTTTCGCATAAATTAGATCCGAGGTGTGCGAGAATGGAACACGGGCGGAACACGAACTGGTAAATAGTAAATTCTAGGTAACAGCCCGCGTAGAATACGGTGAATGATAATTTGATGCGACAGTAAAAACCCCTTAAGCGAATACTCGACACTTTTGGTTCCGTTCTGCCGAAATTTTCTTTCTGCTTTCGGGGAGATGGGACGCTGCTTTGAGTTGATTTGCACGAACGAATGGAAAGCAACGTGGAATGAACGTAAATGCTTTTGGAATAAAATGTGTTAATGATGTTGCAACAAAAAATTGCTGGAGGGCTTCCCTAGTAAACTGGATTCACAGTCTTAAGAGTATCTAGGATAAAATTATCTAGGAATGTTGTTTGAATTATAATACTCGAAATATATTTTCGTTGCTCCGAAATGTCTAAAACAGGATCATGGAAAACTGTCAAATATTTTTAAACAACGTGCTCGTTTCTACCAGACAAGGTTTATTTTTTTCTGGCAAAAAAAAGCCTAGCCTCCGAGGACGCCAAAAGCGGAAGCCACGAGACAAGGGAGACCCACCGGAATGAAACCTACCAGATAATCCTTGATTGCAGCAGACATCGGCCCGGTTGTTGATGGGTGTGAGAGAATTTTTGAGCTCCAACACTGTAGAACGGTAATGCGATAAAAATGTTTCCTCCTCGTTGCTTTGGAAGGGAAATATTTACAAGGGCGAAAAAAAAATAGACAAACACAATCTGGAGCACCAAAAGCACAGCAGCAGCATGTCTGTTTCGGCAATTACCTGCAAGGTGTTTGGCTGCGATTTTTTTTTCTCGATGATGGTGCGGTGTTCGCAGTCCTTGCATGATAATTGCTCGGCAGTGTTTAATGTGTTTTGGAATCGTTCCAGTAATAATGCGTCGTTGTCGATGGAGGTCTAGGGCCAAAGAGAGAAGCGGAAAATACCTTCCGATGGAGAACAATTATCGAAGTGATCTTGTATTCCTTGGTTATAGTTGAAGTTTTTTAAGTGTATCTACATGCTCCCTTAGGGTTAGAAATTCCTAGACAAAACTCAAGCTATGTAAGCAACCAATGGTGCGAACAAAAAGGCAATCCGTCAGAAGACATGCGATTACAGGATTGATTGATGGACCAAGAACAATAATGAAAACTCGTCATCCTGTGATTGAACTTTGTTATCTATTCAGATAACTGGGCACATTTTATGTTATGTGTTTGTGTTTTGTGTATTTATAATGTTCTATTTTACTGTTCGTATCCCATTAGTTCCCAAATGTAGGACTCGAAGTGAAAAATAATATGAGCATTTGTAGCTAACAGTTGTCCGCATTGTGTCGCTCAAACTGGGACACGATGCATTTGTAGTGTTTAGCATAACTTTATTTATTAAGGTTTATGGGAAAAACTCAACAAAATTTCAATTTCTTGATTTTGCTTTGGCTGACCAAGCCATGTGGGAAATTACACTGTTGAAAATGCTTTGACATCCATGTGCACAACAGAACACGTGTTCTGTTGTGCACATGGATGTCAAAGCATTTTCAACAGTGTCAACAAAATTGTTACAGCAATAAAAGAAAATAGATTATTATAAAGTATTATCATATCACGACACATAGAACCTTACAAATGCACAAATAAAAGACAGCACAAGTTGACGCAACACAACACATAAGATAAATGAGCTCTATTATCAAGATGGATAACATCTTCCGATCACAGGATGACGAGGTTTCATGTATTGATTTGGGTCTATCGGTCGTCCTAGAAATGTATTTTATTTGGCAATTTACCTTTTAGTTCACAGCATTTGTTGCTGTGTTCATAGCTTGGTCTTGTCTAATCCTAATCGGGCATTCCGTTTCGGGTTTCGACACTTGAGCTCAATAACTTGAAGTCCGTGGCAGGGAAAGGTTTGCATCTTTAGTACTTGACCTCTGCCCGAAATGGACTGAAAGTTAGCAATCAATATTGGATTGCATTTCATGTACCCCTATTTGTCAGAACCTTATAAATGTGCTCTAAAACTCGGGGAATGTTTACTATTTAAAATAAAACATATAAACACAAAGAACGCAGGAACATAAAATTTATAACACATTTAACAATTATTCTGTCTTATTAATGTAACAAATATTTATATCCGTAACAAAATTTGTTGAAAAACTAAAAGGTTACAGATTTGTAAACTTTAGAGTCGTTTTTCTCGAAATAAGGAAAAAGACACATGTTCCTCTCTGCCTTAACGCCGACCAGTTCATCTTCAAAAGAATGAAGAATTTTCAAACTGAAAATTGGTTGTCTATAAATAGCGTAAAATAGGTTCTCCAAAATAGCATAATTTGATGAATATAACAAGTAAAACATCGGAAACTCTACAAATGATCTGGAATCCAGTACGGAGTAAGGAAAATGCTGCTGATGTCGTTGTGTCAATAAATTCTACAAGATATGCTTGCGAGCCACAAGAATACTTAACTAAAAATCTAATGTCCTAAATCCAATGCTACTGGTAAACAAATATTGATGCCAACAAATGCATGCAATAACAGTCACCCACGAATCGTATTCGACATTGCTTGTATGATTTATGACGATCTGATGGTGAAGCTTTTGATTGAAATATGTCACATTGAAATCCGTTTTATCATAAATTGTTTTCGTACCGACGCAGACGATTACGTAAAACCTTGCAGAAGCTCGAAATGTTTAGCATAAAATCCACCCAAAATTTCGCTTACGATCAGCAACGTTTCGTGCAATCGAGCTCACTACTAAACATGCCATTCTTCGGAAAGACGCTCCAACGCTCGGTTCGGTAGCAGCAACTTTGCGCAACAAAACTGCCAAATAACAACCTGATAAATGCCATTAATAATGACATAAAAATCAGACGCTCTCCGACAGGAAAGCTTCGCAAGGTCCAACTTTCTTCCATATTCTATCGTTGTTTACAACCTCTTATTTACCGGGTAGGTACCTACAACCGACTGCACTGAACTGACTGTCGGAATGCTTCCTAGTTGCAAACATTGCTGCTGGTGTGCTCTCAATCTCGAACCCCAACCCCAACTCCACCGTAACCCTGAACCGTTCCGTCGTCCGTCGTTGGTTGTTGTCAGTACTCAGTAGTACCTATTCCGGGATGGGTGGGTTGGTAGGGAGGATATTTACGGCGCTGCCGTCCTGCCTGCCGTCCGCAACCGTCCGAGTGTAGACTTGTGAAGTTCGCTTCCTGTCTGTCCTTATCGCTGCATTCTACCGGTCTACCACTAGCCGGACTCGCAATCATCAATTCCTGCAATTGCATGATTTTCGTATTTTTCATTTATTTTTGCTGGTGCTCTCTTTGCGGCGGAGGAGAGCAGTATACTGTCTGTGTGGCCATTGCTGGGAAGTGGTTTCCAATGTTTTTTTTTGTTCATGTCTACGACGTTTTCGTAATAGGAACAATTACAAGTTTAAATCTGTTTAATCTTCTATTGTCAAAAATAATATTGCAACATAGGTAGTTTCCAAGAATTTACAAGGGATATACTATAGCATTTTTTTTTATGAGAAGATTTTAAACTAAGAAATCTGGCAACACTGTCGATTCCGTATAGCCGAAGTGGTAAACGCGCGTGTTTTCAGCAAGGATATGCTGAGGGTGACGGATTTGATTCCTGGATGGATCGGGATCTTATTTTTTTTAGGATTTCTTCAGTAATTCTCCCAAGATACTTGCAAAAGTTCCTCTCGGCAAACTTCAGTTTTCTCCCGAGATTCATTCAGCATTTCCAGCCGGGATTCTATCACTGATTTCTCACGAGATTCCTTTAGGGATGTCTCTCGGGATTTCTTTACAAATAAATATTCCCTGTGTTTCCATTAAGGATTCCTTTGGCCATTCTATCAAGTATTCTTGCGGAATTCCTTCAGAGATTCTTCCCGAGATTTCTTCACTGATTGCTCCCGCGATTCTTTTAGGGATGTCTTTCGGCTTTTTCCCGAGTCTCCTTTCGCGATTATATAAATAGATCAATTCCTGGCCCACGTTGAAAGCTACATTGCGAACAAATAATAATAGAACCCTATAAATGCGATATTTTATTTTGCATTACGAAAACTAAATAGAACATAACAAATGCACATGAAAATATAACAACACGAATTCACACAAACAACATAAAAGTGTCCGGTTTTCCCCAAAGGGATAACCATTTACGATCACAGGATGACGAGGTTTTATTGATTGGTTTTGGTGCATCAGTCAATCTTGGAATAGTGTTTTGTTCAGCTGATTCCATTCTTGTTAACAGTATTTGTTCTACATTCATAGCTTGATTTTGTCTAGGAAAATTAATCCTAATAGGGCCACACCGAATCGGGCTTTAATGCAAGACGGCTGCATTTTGATGTCCGTGCTAGGGATCGGTATGCCTATCTTGCAGTTACTTGTCAACAGAAATGATTTTGAAAGTATGTCACCACTCCGGTTGCTAGGGCTAAAGCCTGCGCACTTTAAAATCGGTACACTTTCAACCTGCTGCAGATCAAAAACGGTTTAACCAAGAAAAAAATTTTGTAAGAAGCAAATTAAGCTTATTTATTGTATTTTGTAGGAAAAATATGAAAAATACAGTTTTTATTTCTTCAATATAAAATTTTGACCCGATTGTGAAATTCATGCCATTTTATTCTGTACAAACCAATGATCGTCAACATTGGCAAATTTCACAGATTACGGGCTGATATTTCCACAAGAAACAAAATTATATTAATCAAAGATATGCTCAAAACAATTTACGACATTAAACTCTTGACAAATATGGTTCACAAGACAATAATAAACTTATAGCCTTATTGTCCATTCACGCTATATTCAAAACATAGTTTTACTTAAAGTATTTTTTTATGAAAAAATATTTCCTGGGATCATTTTTTGGATCTACAATTCCCCAATTCAAGTGGCCCAACTTAATTCATATCGAAACCTGGATTATTTTTGGAATTATTAGCAGTTTTCCCTCACAGTTGTCGGAAATTAACAGTCATAAGGCTAACTCCTCATAATAAGCCTAAAATAGGATAGTTTTCATGGATAAAACACTGAAAACCATATAGATTGTGCAGCTATAGATGTGATTCTATGATCACAAATAAAAAACTTCTGAGTAGATTCAATTTTATTCAAAAAATTGTTAGATATTTGACGCCATCAAAACACATCCAATGAATTTCGTCTACAATAGTCCATACAGCTTTCGAGCCACGAATATTTATATTGTTCTGCATTAAATCATTGGTTTCTTGTATACCAATACTATTCGTATAGTATCCTTCCCGTATGCGTATTTGCCGAACTAAAGTTTATGCGAAAACAACTTTTTTGATCTTGAATATCTATGCAAGCCTTTGATTTTCCATAAAACCCTTCAAAGGCTTGCCATAGCTATATTAGAAATTTTAAAACACTCATGGAATATTTTTTCTCCCTTAATCAACAATCATTATACCAACAACTATTCTATACTACGTAATTGGTGGGTTTGGTAATTATATATTCCTACACAAATCTTAAATCTGACAATGATTGGTTTTTGCTCAATGTGTGCAGAAAAATCTGGCACTATTTACGAATTCAGATCAATAGTTCATCTAAAAATATAAAAACGGCAAATTTTATATATTTCCTACAAACTACAATAAAGCCTGTATCCGCAATAATCCGGACACAGAAGTACGGCTGTAGCTCTGTAATGAATCGGTAAAATTGGCCAAATAATTGACTGAGAACTCTTTGGTGTATGTTTATTATTTGTGCCAAATTTCATAAAAATCGATGCATTACTTTAAACTGCGGATGAAAAACAAACAGACGTGGTCTAATAAATTTTGTACAATCATGACCAATTTTCATTCGGATAGTAGATGGTTCTTTTACGCTACAGTTCAAAGTTCTGTGATGATAATCATGAAATTTTGTTAGCAGTTATGGTACTTATAGTGACACTTTCTTGCAAAATTTCATCAACTTTCATCTATTGGTTCGAAAGCTACTGGTGTTGATAGGAGTGAGTGTTAGTGAAAATTTTTCGTGTTTTTTTATGTGCGATGTTTGCCTATTCATAACTTTTGAATTTTTCTGCCAATTTTTATGAAATTTTCACAATAGGTAATTAATTATGTGTATATTATGTCTGCAAAATTTGAGAATTATTGGTATACTACTTTCAATAGTACAATCGAAACAATAAAGGGTGCTGACTAATTGCTGTTTGAGGGGCTAAAATCACGTTCAGTCCCAATAGATGTTTCGTCTATAAAATTGTTGATAGTGCATCGATTTTTTTGAAATTTTGCATACGCAACGAATTCAGATTGAGAGGTTTGTGTTCAAAATTTCAGCCATTTGCTTTGCCAAATCGAAAAGTTACAGCGCTAACAAGCAAAATTAGGTGCTGTACAAAATTCAATGGCGCATATTCTACTCTTTCATTGCTACAATAAAAAGTTCTGCACCGATTCACATGAAATTTTGTAGGTGAAATTAACACATCTTAAGATGTTGTTAGGCCAAATTTGAGCAAATTTAATGTATCTGTTGCAGAGTTACAGCTGTATTTTTGTGTCCCGATTATTGCGGATACAGGCTTTAGATAAGCTTCAATTGCTTCCAACAACACTTTTTTCCAAGTGACACCGTTTTTGAGCGGCAGCCGGTTGAAAGTGTACCGATTCTAAAGTGCGCAGGCTTTATATTCTTTCTGAATGATAGAAGAGCCCTACAAATGCACATTAAAATTAGGAGAATATTCACAAGTTAAAATCGAACATGCAACAGAGAAATAAAACTGGTCACAACCTTGGGATTCTTTCGGGATTGCTCCATTGGTCCTTACTGAGTATTCTGTAAGGATTTCTGCATGGATTCTTTCAGGAATATGTTCCGGCACTCCATCAGGGATTCTATTCATTTCTCCCTAGATTCTTTTAGGAATTACTTGCTAGATTCCTTTCGGATTCTTTCACGTTCTAAAACGCGAATGACCCTGGTTAAAGAGTAAATAAAAAAAAATCTTTCACGGATTATTCCCAACATTCCAACAAGGATTCTTTTTGTTTTTTTTTCGGGATTCCTTCAGGGTTTTTTTTTTAATTATTTACAGAAATCCTCCCAGAATTCCTTCTTTGATACCTCCCGGCATTTCTACATTGATTTTTATCAGGTTTCCTTTAGATATTCCACCTAAGATTTTTAAACGTTCATTGCGGAGTTCCTTAAAAAATATCTCTCGGGATTCCTTCCAACATTCCTTCATTGACTTCTCCCGGAATTCCTCCGGGGTTCCTCCGGCATGCTTTCAGAGATTCCTCCCGAAGTTCATTTAGGGATTCCTTCTGGTTTTTACAAGGATTTCTTAGGGTTTCTCGGGCATTTTCCCTAGGATTCTTCCAGCGGTTTCCCCCGGAATTATTTTCGGAATTCTTTCCAAGATTTTAGCTTTATCATCCCTGGATTTTCTGTGGATGGATACCTCCAGCATGCTTCCTGGAATTCTTTCTAGCATTCTTAGAGATTTTTCCTAGGATTCTTTTAGGAATTACTTCCAGAATTCTTTCACGGATTATTACCGAGATTGCGTCAGGCATTACGTGGGGATTCTTGCTGGGTCTCCACCCTGGGTTTCTTTAGGTATCTATTCCGGGATTCTTCAGAAATTCCTCCCGGGATTCCTTCGTTGATTCTGCCGGTATTTCTTCAATGATTTCTGTCACATTTTTTTTAGATTACTCCAGAAATTTATTCAGGGAATCTTTAGAAAAATCTTTTCGGGAGTCCTTCAGAGGTTTTTCAAGGATCGTCTCAGAGATCTGTTCAGGAATTTTGTCAGACACTCCTATAGGATATTCAAAAGGACTCTTTTGAGATTCTTTCGGGAATTACTCCGAGATACCTTCGGATTTTTCCTGTTTTTTACTGGAATTCCTTCAGGAATTGCTCCCAGGATTTCTTATTTGAGTCCTCCCGGGCAGGGATGGCAAAAATACTTTTTTCTCTTTTCCGTTCATCGATACCGACAGTAAATTAAAAACAAAACAACGGCAGCACCAATACCTTCAGCAGCCGCGTCGTCGGCAGTCAAGCTGGCGCTTGATAGTTTTCGCATCCCCGCAAAAATATTTATGAGCATTCATGCCGAGGCGGGTGATTGATTGATTGATTGATTTGTCTTTATTAAAGAGACTTTCAGCCCTTGGCTGGTTCGTCTCTATCGTGGCGGGTGATTGCGAGAAATGTCAAATATGTTCAACTGCTAATAACTCACTTGTTTTAGTGGATAATTTGAATCTGTTTGCACAAATAGCTAGAGCACACTCCTAGCTTTGTGATTCATATAAAGAAGTTTGTCTATAAGCGGTTTGAAACGCAGAAAAATGCGAAAATGGGAGAGACAGAAATTTCTGTCGTCGTTGTGCTCACGTACCGGCGCTCTCGAGCTTGGTAACCGTTTCGAGGAAGAAGGCTGGTGAAAAAAAATTTATGACATTTATTTTTCGAACAGTTTGAGTTTGGCTGGGACTGTGATGTTCGTGTGGAAAAATGTCAAATGTACAGCCGGTAACCGTTTTTTCCAGTACATTTCTCATCCCTGCTCCCGGGATTTTTCATTGATTCATCCCGGATCTATTTCAAGAATTTCTCTAGAGATTTTTCCCGGTAATTCTTCAACGATTCCCCCAGACTAAAGGTCGAAAAAAACCCTGTGTATTTCGAAACAGTCGATAGCATCTAGGTATTCCTTCATTGATATCTCCCGGGATTCGCTTTCGGATTTATTCTGGCGTTCCTTCCCTCCCCATTCTATTAGGTGCTCTTTCCAAGATTCGATTAGGGATTCCTTTCGGGATTTCTCCTGGATTCATTTAGGGAGTCTTTCAGACTTCTTTCGCGATTCCTGCATTGATTCTTTAGAAGAATCCTTCTGAGATTCTTTTAATAATTTCTCCGGGAATTCTTTTGGCATTCTTTCATTGTGGCTTTCGAGTTTCCTTCATTGATTTGCTCGGGAATTACTTCCGAGATTGTTTCAGGAATTCATCCAGAATCCTCTCAGTTTCTTCTCTTGAGATTCTTTCAAGGATTTCTCCTGGATTTTTTTATGGAGTGCTCCCGGTATTATTTCAAGGTTTTCTACCGGAATTACTCTAGTGATTTCTCCTGGACTTCTTTAAGGACAAGGTATTTGGAGTACATTGCTCAAAATTTATAGAGCACCGTTTTTTAGAACCGTTGAACGGATTTGGATTAAAATGCATCACGCTGTTGACAACCACTGAACAATTAGCGTGATGCTTTTTCATCCCAATCCGTTCAACGGTTCTAAAAAACGGTACTCTAGAAATTTTGAGCTATGTACTCCAAATACCTTGTCCTTAAGGCATTCCTCCTGTAACTCCTTCCGATAAGTTTCTTAAGATTTCTCCCGGGATTTTCCTGAGTCTGGATTACTCTAGGTCTAGATAATATTTCCGGGATTCCTGTGAGGATTGTCCCATGGTGGGATAGAAAAGGAATATTCGATAGTACAATGAGGCCATGTATGGTATAGAAAAATAAGAGAAATTTTGGAGATAGATAAACATTGCTGAAGCAAATTTCTTGAATGACAATACCGCCCCCGTTTAAAAACCACTGCAATCGTGTTTGCGGCAAGGCTCTGTGCAGCAAAGCACGAGTATGCTACTTGTAGGTAGTCATTTTTTTTTTCACGGGATTCGCAAAGTTAGTTGTACCTACGTAGACAGCGTACAATTTTTCCGACAAGGACTACCATGATTTGTTTTTTGTTTTTGCTATTCAATATCAGCAGTACGAACCAGCATAGATTTGTCAGTCGGTCGGACGGTCGGTAGCCCTGCTTTTGGATGTATGTTGTAGTTGCAGAAAGATATTGTTCGTGCTGCCGCCGTTGTTCTTGCTAGCAACAGATATAAAATCGATCAAACATTATTGATTTTATATTACCCTTTCCTCTCCGGAGCCACCCTAGCTGGTACCGGGCAAGACCTTGTAGAATGCGGCCGGGGGTATTGTTTAGGAGACAATATGCCTTCTGTGTGTGGAAGGGGCAGAGTCACGAAAAGGCAAAAACGACATGTGTCTAATCACTGCTGTGCCTCCTCCGGTTTGACAAAATTTATTCAAACAAGGATTCCTCGAGCGCCACCGACCACCGATTAGGATGGCAATTTCAGAACTGTTGGTTATATCATCATATGCTGTTCGGATTTTCCCTTGAAGGTCCCCAGTCGCATCGCATCGTGTTTCTACGATTCTAGCTGGCACAACCAACGCGAACCCAGAGTTTTATGTCATAACAGGGCCCCCTCTTCTCTCAATAAAATATACTTCGTGATCGTTAAAGTGATTGGTGGTTTGAGGTGTACCGGAAAGGAAGAATGAGGATAACGAGCCGTATCGATGAAAAAATTGAAAAGGACGGAGACGCATCGATGCCAAAAATGAAATTGAGTCCCGGTCCGGTCGAGCCGGAGCGATACTAGCATTTTTTTCCTGGTAGGGTTACTAACATTACTGAATAGAATCAATCCATTAACCATGTTCAAAATCGAAGCAACATAATAGCTACATACGTCGTCTTTTACCGTAAGATTTCAAAAATTGTTGCAAAGAATGTCCGGATATTAATTTCAACATCAGTTGGTCACTATATAATCTCCGATTGCGTGCGAAACGAGATTGCCCACCTCCAGTAGCACTCAAAGTTAAAGTGGTACCTTAGCTTTATATACAGGAATATATCAAATAGCCAACCAGACCCAAGAAGCTACACAGCGAGCGACAAAGAAATGGAGAGTGTGGCTCTGGAATTCCAAGATGATTTATGGGAACAGCGCGGGGCACTTCGTTTGTTCGATATCATTCATCTCACCTCCCTCCGCCTCTTGGGGCTGTCTCGGATCATTCTCGGTGGAAGTCAACCACAGAAAAAAGAAACACTGTCGCATACCTTTTCTCAATGTCCGGAGACCAGCCAGCTAGCCAGTCAGCCAGTGTATCGGGCAGAAGAAACCCAAGTCGCGATATAAAAAACCAAACCAACCGAAACGTCGTCTGCAAGGAAATTCCATTTTCCAACCCACATCCGGATACACACGGGTTGTATGTTGTGTATGTATGTGTTGGCAACGTCGGAATCCTTGCGGTTTTGCTGACCGGCTGGCTGTGAGAATGGGTTTTCTCGACATCCGCATGGTTAAACCCCATCTACGCGAACCAACCCGTCACTGCGTTTAATAACTTTTTCGCTCGGTAAGTGATTGCTTCGTTGTCGCTCTTGCTGTAAAGAGGATTGTCGTCGAGATTTGTCGAGATATGTGCGGGATTCAGAATCCCATCAGCCTCGGTCCAGTTTCCAATATCGTCGGTAGAGTTCACCAGATCCGATAGTATCTAACTACACATTCTTGCACCGTCGCGTCGGAGTGGCCTCACGCATGATTTATCATCCTTCCGGACTGGCACAAACACACGAAAATACTTTCACGCTGCTGATGCTGCTGGTGGTCATTGTCGTCGTCGTCGTAGTCGCTGTCGTCAGTCTTCGATGTCAACACAGACGGTAGCTGCTTGGAGTGACACTTGAACCCATCCTTATCGGGGCTTGACAAATTGATGCCATTTTCGGAAGTACGTACGCGTACCAGATCTGGTCCGGCCGAAATGGCGAGTGCACAGTAAGAAACGTGGGGAAATTCGTTGTTCTGATAAAATGTCGAAATTCTTTGGCCTATCTTTGCATACCTGAAAATCATAGCGCTTTTTAACTTAGCAGGATAATGAACAAGCTTCAAAATTTGATAATTGATACTGCTTTTCTCTTTTTTTTGTAGAAGATAGTATCTTCCTTTCCTTCGTTACCTACATCTTTATAACCAAACAACATAAGGTATTGGTTCCCTCATTAAGCATGTGGCTTCCATTTTCATCCCACGAAAAACAAAGGATTGAAGCGCTGTTTGTTTTGTTTCTTATTTTTGTATTTTTTGTTAGAAGTGAGCACCCATGAAAACAAAAAGAACGGAGTCAATCGGTGCCGTAATCGCTTGTTTTCGAATAGGATGAAAATTGGAGCATGAGATTACTGATGGCACACATACCCTATCTCAAGTTAATGCCAGAAATGGTTGATTGAAGCTTTTTTCTCTCAAAAAACTACTTTGCTATAGATAAGCTTTCACTTCTTGGGCCAACTCATCGGCTTAGCCACAGGCATTCAAAAGCAAACAAAATCCTCGATTGAACGAAGTGATAAAAACGATCAACAGTGGGCGAGCGAATGCATCATCTATTGTTTTCCTTTTCCCAATTTATATGCTTTGACGCCATTGATGCTAAAAAACAGAGCTCATTTACTGAGAATATCTGTCAGTATCTAACTCTCACTATGAGTTAAATGGTTTCCTTTTAACTATTTACTTTTAGTTGGCACTTAAATATACCAATAGAGATTTATCTACGATTGAGCACAATGCATCATATTGAATAAGTCCTTGATGTGCAACTGAAATGCCGTCCCATCACTTGTTACTTTTTGCTGTGCAGTACAGCCTCCATTCAGCAACCAGTGTAGACAGCCATTTAGCCACCACCACCGCCAGTCCAGAGAAGTGATGAGGAATCGACTTTCTGTCAGCACCATGGGTGCTGCTGTACTGTCGGTACACCGCGTGTTTGTGGTTCAAGAGTTTGCGCTGGTGTAGGTATGATGGTGGGTGACTGTGTGCATAGCATTGTAGCCCTCTAAATGGGAATTAATCGTCCAACGATGTTAGGCTGCAACGGAACGAGAGCAGCAAGTGACGATTAAAAGTACGAGTCGAGGCAATTCCATTAATTAGACCCGGGATTTTGGGGGGAGGGAGAAAATTTCGTTACGCGCAAAATGACCCCCGCGGGATCGAATCGTTATTGGTGAGTGGGGAAACGCGATAACGTTCCAGCGGTTAGCACTGTGCTTGTAACGTGACCGAGCTGCCGATTTGTGTATACACGGGTTGGTCAAAAAACGTGGAAAGGGAAGAAAGAAATTAAAGATTCGTTTTTGGGCGCACTGAAGATTCGGTGCGTAGTGTCAATTTCTTGGGCAATTGATCTCATTCGTATTTTCATGTCATGCTTCCGCATGATTGTGTATGTGCATGACATGATCTTACTATATGCGCAAGGAAGTCTGGGCAAATTATCATTACCTGTTCTGTGGCTTAGTTGGTTAAAGCATCGGTCTAGCGAATACGCAGTCGTGGGTTCAAATCCCACCAGAACACGATTTTTTCACAAATTCATCTCCCAATTTGTCAATTAGCAACATTCTGTGCCTTCTAATTGATAACAAGGTGTTCCAGTATGGGATGGTTGTCTTTTCTAAAAAATATATAAACCGGCTAAATTTCCGCTCCATCTGAAGGGTAAGACAATCACTTAGAGAATGTCTTCTCAATATCTCGGCGTCTAGTTCGACTCCAAATGCACATTGTGGGGGAAACATATTGTGTATCTGATAAGAAGTGCCAAAAGCGAATCAACTTTATGGGAACTAGGGTAATTGATCCGATCATGGAGGAGTTAAGCACTGGGTTCATGTTTAAACCACAATTGTATTGCCCCAAGCAAACTTTTTACATGTAACGAATTGAAAATAATAAAATCCAGCCTTAATCTACGGAAAAATAACGAAATATTGCCACTTTGATGTTGTTATGAGCATTTTATTCGTTTTTATCTGAAAGAAGATTGTGTTTCTAATGTTGCGGTATCCCATTGAAATCATATAGGATACCGCAACATTAGGAACACTACCGCAACAATAGGAACACAGCAGCATACACATTAAGGAAAATATTTTTTTAAATGGGTTTTTGGGCAAATCTTATGCAAACAAATGGTGTAATCTCATAAGGCACCATATATCTATTAAAAATACCTTTTGGTAACATTTCAGTCGAAAAAGTGCTCAATTTCCATTACCGCAACATTAGGTACTACCACAACGATGGGAACAATTACCCTATTACCGGAACATGGTGGGGCGCGCATCTGGAAGATCTGATCAGGCTGTACCAAACAACCATTCAGTCGGTTTTAGAATACGGTAGGTTTTGTTTTCAATCCGAGGCGAAAACACTCTTGCTGAAGCTTCAACGGATTCAGTATCGTTGCCTTCGAATCACGTTAGGCTGCATGAACTCGACCACACAACGAGAGAAACTTGGAGGAGTACAGCCTCTGACAGACCACTTTGCCAATCACCAGATCACCAATCCGGAGACTACGGGTTCGATTCCCGTGCCGGTCTTGAATTTTTTTTCTCGACTTCCTGAGTATAGTGTATCATTGTACGTGCCTCACAATATACATACAATTTTGCAATGGCAGGCAAAGAAAGTCGTTCAATTAATAACTGTGGAAGTACACACAGAACACTAAGTTGAAGAGAGGCAGGGTAAGTTCCAGTTGGAACATCGAGCCCAGTCTTGTAAACATTCGACACTTTTCACTACCTTCATTTTGTTGCCGCAGTCGAATGTTAGCTTGCTTTGTTACATTCATGCGCTACCGTTACCTCTTACATACAACACGAGCGGTGAAACGAAGTTCAATAAACATACGAAAGCGTCAAATCATTATCGGCTGACACGATGACATTTGTCTAATTCAAGCTTTTCGCATAGATTTGCAGCCAATTCCGATTATGAATGTTAATATTAGTTTATTCTTGCATGTTGCATTGATTACGACACACATTCGGTCAACACAGCTCTCATTATGGAAGAAGACAGGAATAACAAAAGCAGAACCGTCTCCCGAAGACGCTATCGTGGCGAAGTGCATTTGTTTGACATTTTTGTTTCGTACAGTAGTTTGATTGCTTGTGTGGCGAATGGCGGAGACAAAGGAGGCCGAATATCGACGAAAAAATTCAAATGAACGTGATCTCTAACAAGAATGATCGAGCCAGAAAGAAGAAGAAGTAGAAACCTTCCAAAAGCTGCTCGAACAGAATCCTCAAACTTGTTTTATGAGTATGTACTACTCATCTCCGGAAAACACCAATCGTGACAACTTCTCAGACTTCGACAGTTCCTCTGTGGATTTTGATCTCTCTAAAAGGATGAGATCACCGGTATACTCGAATCTTTTCGTTCCGTAGGTATTCCACAAATGGTTGCAAGTAAGTTCGGGCATGTGAGCGCGGTCGGGGACAAACAGTTCTTGACAGATGGTTAAAAAACCGATGATTCGACTGGATTCGGTTCCTACAACAAATTTCATAGCGCCACCTTCATACTTCAAAATCCATGTTCTGCATACGTTGCCGATATACTGGCTGTATATTACACTCTTGAGTACATTAGCACTCTTGAGTCATTGAAACTAATAAAGCTGAGAAACTGCTTTGTCAAAACGCTCATACACCATCAGCATAGCTTGGGTCCCTTCACATTGCTCGAATTCGGGCAATGAGCAAGCGAACTCTCTGCGGTGCGCATCGTGAGGTCAGATCTCAGCTGCAGGAAACTCTCTGGGTCCGAGGAAAACAACAGAAACCTGTTAGAGGAGTGATGGCATGCCTTGATTTGGAAAACATGAATCTCATTTAACCGTTTTTGAAACGTGTTGATGTCAGAGTTTGATGTAGTACGTTCCTCGTTATCGTTGTTCACCATTTGTTTTCGTTGTTTGCCCCTCCGTTTGTCCTCTTCTTGTCTACCGATAAAGTCTTTCCTTTTGGTTCCGTTACAGATCAGGAAAATTTGTCCCATCAATGTTATTAAATGTGTACTAAATTCAGTGTTGCGAAACTCACACAACTAGTGAAACTCACTCATGAGTATGACCAGTACACCTTAAACTCACCGTGAGTATTACTCACATTTGAGTAAGCGCTGTACAACTCACACTCACTCGTGAGTATTGACGTGCACATACTCACTCACGAGTATGCTTTACTCATATTCATACGGTATTCTAAAATTTATCTAAAGGCTTGGAATCCTATCAAACATTAAAATGGTATGTTTTATTGGGGCGAATGTATTGCATCCTTGATTGAATCAGTATACAAGGTTGCTTGTCAATAATTCTATTATTTTTTTTATTGTAACTTACTACTAGTTCTAAACGATCCGTTAAGGGTGGTTCTGAAGAGGTCCCCTTTGAGCCAAACAGCTTTTGTTTGAACTTAAACCCCTTGTAGAGTGACAGAGATCAACCCTCTGAAACGGCTGTCATCCACATACAACTGGCATGATGCCAAAAATTTGGTGCAGGACATGGTGCTGATTTGAATGATCGGTTGCATTAAGCCATTAAGCTGAAAACAGTGATTTGTTCTGTTAGAGCAGGCGTGACATTCACATATAATTGAGTTCAGCGTTGTTTTGAATGGACGAAGTGTATTTTCATGGTTGTGCGTCTTGTAAATTAAACAAAGAAAACTAAACGCATTGAACAAATGTGGAAACGATTGTTTCTCAAATGCACGAATTTATCTTCGTACGATGAAAGGCAGACTGAAATTTCGTAAACGAACCCGTGGCGCCCCACCAAAGGCGGCGGCTTCAAGAACTAACGCATTCTTCAGGGGGTAGCAATTAAAAAAGGGTAATTTTACGGAAGCGTGTGGTGTGCTCGATAGGTAGCTGATTTGACAGTTCGATAGTCGGATTCGGTTTCACTCTTTACAGGACTGTGGTATAAACAGACTGAAACGCCACCAAGAGGCTGGTTGGATGTTTTTTGCTGTTTGGAGTTGGATAATCGGTTTTGTTCATTAACAGTATGGTCTGACGTTCCGTTGTGCTTCCTTCCGGTATCGGTAACAGTGACCGGAATAGGCGAAGAGTTGGGACTTACAACCATTGCTGAGAATACTCAACCACTATTTGGCCATTATATGTCCTATCTTTTTGCACAGTAATAGAAACTAGCCATATGAAAAAAACGACCGAATGTATGCAAAGAAGAAACGTTTTAAATGTTTGGAGCTAGGAAATGCTGTAATTGAATGACCCTAGCATTTTTTATTTGAAGGTAGGTAAATAAATATCGAGGTAAATATATGCCAAACATCTTTAATAAAGACCGCAAAGTGACCCGACGTATGTTACACCTTTAAGGCTCAAGCATCCGTCATCATTTTTCGGAAAATAAAAAGCAGTTTTCTCGCTGCAAATCAAAACAAGGGTCTTGAAAATATATTCACTAAATTATATTCCTCATGTGGAGTACAGTGAATATATTTTCATAGCAAAAACTTTTGTTTTGAACGAATAAACTGCTTTTAAATGTTTGATGATGACGATGATTTCAATGACGAAAAGTTCAACGTTAACAAAGTGAGGCGAAATATAGAGATTTCCTTATTGATGTTATTCCTTTGCAGGCGTAGGTAAACAATAAGAATTTTTAGCCTATGGTGCCAAAGCTCTCGAGCAGACCCACCTTTACTCGAAAACTGTGCCTAGATTATAAATAATCACTATTGCAATACAGAACAAACTAAAGCATCATTTCAAACCAACAAAAATAAATTACTCACTAAACTCGCCGTGAGTAAAATGAGTAACTCACGCGTGAGTTATGACGTCATACTCTCGCGTGAGTATTACTCACAAGTGAGTAATACTCGCAAGTGAGTATGACGTCATTACTCACGAATGAGTATACTCATACGTGAGTAACTCACAGCGTTAGCATTACTCACAAATGAGTAAGGTGAGTGAGTATTTTTTACTCGTGAGCATGAGTTTCGCAACACTGGCTAAATTAGCAAATAATTTAGTTTAATATTATTTTTTTTGTTATCCCTAACCTCGAAATAGCCACAAGTGTTTCAGCTTCCAAACTGACATAGCATTACGAGCAGTAAAAAATGTAAAACGTATAATAAATTTAAAAAAATGAACAAATGATTTCGACTTGGTTATCCCCTATGGCGCCCGAGCCTTTAGATTAAACAAATAAGTAAAAAAAACTGTCACAAAGAAAACTAGCTAATTATGACTTTTTGACAAAACTTGAAATTTCAGGGAAACGCCTAAATTTTCGCAATTTACATATCTTTTGCTTAATTATATTCAAAAAATCTTCTGGGTAAACTTTAGCCTACTGTTTCATTCGAGAAGCTAGCAGCTTTCAATCCCGCACACTTGACGTCAACGCATGGTACAAACCTTTACGGTTCGAAAAACCATCGAAGCCTTAGCACACTTTGAGATGCCTTACCTAGAATGAAAAGAAAATAAAACAAAATTAGAAAATTTTATAAAACATGCCTACCCGGAAGGAACTTCTAGGAGCAGAAATTGATAAAAGCATCTTGAACAGTATCCAAGCTTCTTAAGAGGCTCTGAACGATCTATACAGGGACTTCTACGCAAGGCTCTAAGAATTTCGATGGAAAGTCCCAGAGTATCCACAAGAAATGCATGACCAATTCAGATATAGATTTTCTTTACGATAGTGTCATCAATACAGCAATACTTCAGGAAACTCTTGAAGATATTTGGCAAACTTCACGGATAAACCCGAATCCAAAGTAATCATAGGCAATTCCTATAAATATGGTTAGGAAATCCTGTGTTTCTTCCTTCAGAAATTCATGTGGGAAGCTCTTCATGCCAGAAAATTCACTTGAATTTCCTTAACGAAAAACTGCCTTTCAAGTTCGAAAATAATGGATATTCTGCGAGTGATTTTCTGCCAGCATTACTCTCAGTATATGGTACAAAAATATAACCCTGTAAATCCTCTATTATATTCTACTAAAAAAATACAAATCCACGGTAAAATATAACATATCAAATGAACTACTTGATGGAGAGGGAAGTGATGATTGCAATCGCTTGTTGCCAACAGACCGCGAAGTTCACTGTATCTGCACAAGTTCACGCGGATGTCTGAGTGTTGTGTTGGGAAATGTTTGTATTGGGCATAGGGGTTCACGCATTGGTGCATTGATGCCAGGAGTAAAGTGATAGATTATGTGAATATTACTGAGAAGCGACACAGTTCACTTGGTTTCGTAGCTTGTAGTCGTTTTATGATAGATTTCCATTGTGCTGTGAAAGTTGGAAGGAAGGGAAATTACTTTTTTCAATCCGTTTCTGGTTCTAGCGATGGTTATGAACATACGTTTGTACATGAGATGTATATGTAGAGAAGAGGTTATAGGGAAAGTAGATAGAAATATACAAAGTAGGAGGTAAGGGACGATCCTGGCATTAAACCCAGGACCTTCTGCATAAGAATCAGAAGCAGTAGCTACAAGGCCACCAAGCTCGTCTAAATCCTTAAAAATAAATAGCAACATACTTTTTGAACAAATTTTACTTTTACTATATTTGTGTCTAGATAGATTAAATCATTTTTGTATCGTTTCCGGAGTAAAACACTTCTGTCACAACACTAAATTAGCCAATTAGTCTTCGATTCAGCATATAGCCCCGTAAATCAACCTCCGCCCATATCAAGATCCATGACCTGCTCAGCTAATGGGTCACCCCAATTAGGGAACACCATCTTTCTGCGTTGCTCTCGCAGCATAAACCATCGCGACCGTCAGTATCAGCTGGTCCCAATTCCATTAGACGACTCACACGTAACAAGAACCATAATTTTACACTCTCTTTTTGAGTAAGCGGATAAACGTTCGCCCCAACCATTTCACTTACACTCAACCAACAGATTGTTCCCATTAGCGTCGATTAGCGCAATCTACGCAGAACTTGGAAGAAACCAAGCATATCCAGTATCCACCATCGTATCCAGCATCACACAAGATTAGTTTTTAGTACATTTGCTATGTAGCAACAGAGTCAGAACTTCAGAAGTCATGCAGCACTAGACTCCAGTCAGTAGTGTCGAAATGAATTAATTCCCATGCATGCCACTTGTCGTTGTCGTTGAAATTATCCGACGATTGGTGCGTTTTTCTTGCGACGCATAAATCGCACTCGCCGTCAACCAGCTCCGGCAAGCGCCACGCCACGGTCGCAGCATTCATTCCGCCGCCGCCGGCAACTGATCCAGATATCAAGCACAGGCACAATTCAGAAACAACAAACGGTCGCATTCATTTACGATTCAATCGATCATTAATTTCGTTAATTGAATCCTCGGAATGTTGACCGGTGCGAGCGCGCTGTGCGGTGGTGGACGCAATGTGCGCGTAACACAAATTCCCATCCTCATTTTGGTTTTTGCTTTTTCGCGAACGCCAGAGGCTGGGCTGGAAGTGTTTTCCCAGGCTGTGGAAAATATGAATGCAGTGACGGACGGAACAATGTTTATACGATTGTTGTACTAGGTCCAAGGGTGCACATAATTTATCAACATTAATAAATGTGATACTAGAGGTAACATTTGATAGGGGATCAAAAAGTCTTGATCAGTGAATCAAAATTCAACCATCGCGCAACAATAATGACAATGTCGCAACCTGTATTTGTTGCGACAAACAAACCCATGCGACATAAGTTTGTCCCAGCTTAAAAAAATGGGATTAACATCGTACACCACGAGTTTAGAGATTTTTATACCTTGCATTGCGATTTTCGAACGGTAACTTCGAGTTGGTAAACACTGCAACTCTGGTGAAGCTCTATCATCAAACAGTTTCGACTTTGGGTTAGCAATAAATGATTATTCACGAGTTGAAAAGTACGCAACAAATTCAGCTTCCGTTTTGTCTGCAACAAAAAATTTCGAGATCATGTCATTATCTGTTACCAGTAGGGATAAAGAGTAATCGTCGCACCCTCTTTGTTGCTTGTTTTGTGCTTCTTTTGTCTGACAATTCTCTTCACTGGTCTTGATGAAACATCGACAGTTATTAGAATTTTCCGAGCTGAGCTTGAGCTTGAGCACACAAGGAACCAATGAGATATCTGCCGGGGACTAAGCAGACATCTTCTGTGTGTGAGTGTTGGTCATCTTCTATTTTAGGCGACAATGGCGCCTGCCACGTCAGGTTGCAGATTAATGTGCGAAAGGGGAAGGAAATGATGATTGCAATTGTTTGTATCTACAGCAGACCGAATATACCTCTGCGTCTGCACATATTCATGCGGATGTCGGAGTGTTGGTGGGATGTGGTTGGTAGAGGGTTCACACATTGGTGCGTGGATGCCACGCGTGAGGTGATAGATTTATGTGTTTTATTATTCTGAAGATGTGTGACACAGTTCGCATGATTGCATAACTCGCAGGCGTTATATGAAAGATAGACACTATGCTGTGAAAGTTGGAAGGAAGGGAAACGGCTTTACAACCCATGTCTGTTCCAGCGATGGCTATGATGAGAGGAGGGAGTAAGTATATAGAAAGATACAAAGTAGGATGCAAGGGACGGGCCAGGGACTGCACCCAGGACCTTCTGCATACGAATCAACAGTTCTTAGAATTTCCCGATTGCATTTTTTGCCATCACTGTAGTCGATCAAAATCAGGGATGAGCACATTAAGTTGATTTACCAGGATATCGATATCGAAGCCATTGAAGTCGATGACACGTCCCTCACCTTGCGAACAAAGCTGGCCTCAAGCGAGAGAGCTGGTAATAGGATATCCGGACATGAAAAATGCGGTATTCGAATCGACGCGACCTGTTCAAATGGGCGAAGTTGAGGATTGAAAAGTTCAGAACGCAGTGTTTCGTCTCGACCCTTCTGCATCGTGAACGTTGCATCTCCCACTAGTGCGCTCATTGTAACATTAAACTTCGTCCGACGTCAACCCACTCGCCTCATCGAGAGAAACCGGTGTGCGGTGGCGGTACCGGTTCCTGTCAGGAAACTTCCGCTGACAGCGACAACCCGGCATGAGCTTGACTGACTGACAAATCCTGTCGTCAGTTGGTGTGGTTAAACAGAGACGCGCAGCCAAAGAGATACACTTTTGCAGTGCTTCCTCCGAGTCGATCCCCGTTCAACTCGAGATGGGGATTGCCACCTCCTGCTAGCTGGTGCACTCTGCTGCACCACCTGTTCGTTCATCATTTACCAACAACCAGCTGGGGGTTATTTTTAGCTCTTTGCTCGCTTGTGTGGGGAGTAAAGCCATAGAAAAGCTTCTTTCCACCTGGAATCCCTCCATTTCGTTTGAAGGAGCTTCACACCACACAGCTCGAATCGACAGGATGGGGGATTGCGGGTTGGGAAAACGCCGCGCAACCAATATGCACAGGTAATTAAATTTTCACCCCACTTCAACTATACCAACGCGAAGCGAAGTTCAACTCCGCCGCCAGGAAGAAAAAAACTTTTTCCATCGAGTCTCTCTACATAAGGTAAACAGACAACTTTAAATCCTTCCTCCACCTTTCGACACATTCACATAACCCCCTAGCTAGGCTTTCTAGTCCAAAGCTTGCCAACGTGGGGACGACGTCGTGGAGCACCGAGGGCAATAATCCAATTTAGAGTCCTCAAAGGACATTGTACGGTGCGGAACGGAACGAACGGAATCCGAGTGTTGTGTGCACGTGGTGTAGCCTAGGCTCTAGCTAGGCCTATAAGAACTGCGAGAAAAACCGACAGCGACGACGACGGTGCGACGTTACCTAATCGATAGGTGTGTGGGAGTGTAGGAAGGAGTAGGTAGGTAATGTCACCGCAGTCGTCGTAGAAAGAATCGCACTTGTATGCTTTCCCAGCCGATTGCACCTTCGCACTTGTAAGATTTCCCTTTGGAAACGGTGGTGGTGGTGGCAGTATAGGTAGTTTCATTGGATTAGGGTTACTATATTGGGCGGGATGTAAAATTGGATCAAATTGAAGAGGCATAATTTAGCATTCGAATCAAGCAAAGACTGGTTAGGCTTCGTAATGCCTTCGGCAAATGCAAAACGAGTAAATTGTGAAGTCGTAAGTCAAGTGAAATTAAAACGTGAAATTTTGCGTAATTATTCGACTTCCAGTGCTAAAGAGGCTGGTTTTCAATAGGCGACAACATTTTGCTTCCATCTAATGAGGCACTGGCAAAGGTAAATCGGGATATCTAAATTGATTTACTGTTATCCATCTTATGTGAGCGTATATGACGAAGTAAATTTTTACCCTACATAGCGTGTTTTCCATTACGATTCACAATTAAATTCACACTATTTTCATTGAAACTGACACCTTCAGCATCGAACATTGTTTATCAACAGTTTTGGACCGTTTGGGGTCTACCGGATGTGGCCACCGGACGTAATCTCTAGAGGAACCTGCTACATACTGTATAATGGGGTTCACATCCATAATACATTTTTTATCAGCCTCAAGTATTGACTTTACTGGTATGATGCCTTAGAATAATTTGCTCTATATATTCACAGAGAACAGACATCCAGGCTAGAAGAAATTTCATTCAGAAAGTTGTGTAAGGATTTGAATAATTACTTGAGTGTGGATGCAAACCAATACACGATGAAAACACTAGCGCCGCCAAACATCATATTGCCACAGTCAGTGGTGAATTGAAACATTTCACCGATTGCAGCGCCATGCTGTTGCCACTCTTGTTGCCGATGAAATATTCCTTACACAAAATTCAGATTGGACTTGGACATCTGTTCTCTGTGATATATTAAACTCCCTATTTGGAAATTTTCATCTTTGTTATTAATCCACCCAAAAGTGCGATGGAAATTCACGTTTTTTTCAAAAATGAAGCTAGAGTATTGGTGTCTTCGGCAAAGTTGCAGAAAATGTGCTATTGGAAAGTTATCCGAACAAACTGTTACATAATTCGCTCGATTCCAAGAGTTACGTGTCAGTTATTTTGGACGATCCCTTAGAATAGTTTTTTGTTATTACATTTTAAGCGATGTTTGGGAATTTTCGTGTGTTCTACAAATTTGTTCTTTGTGATGAAATACAACTTCTTATGCTATTTTAAAGCCTGCATCAAAGATTCTCATCCCCAACAGAATTTCGGATGGATTGCTGGAATACCTCATGTAATTACGGCCACTAGCATAGGCTGCCTTATCTTTTTTTATCACTCATTCAGCTTGATAAACACGGTTTGAAATGCGGGGCAAGTCCTGTCTCTTCCATCCTTTTCTTTCTCGTGTTTGTTCAAGAGAGTGGGTAAGAAAAGAAGCTGCCAACGCTAGTAATTCTCAGGTGAGGTTCTTCCACAAAATCCCGCTGTGATGTCTTTAGGAATTCCTATGAGGTTTACTACACAAAAAAAATACCTAGAATGTTCCCAGTGATTCCTGTTGGAAATAACGTTGAAATTCCTTCAAGAATTCTCGCTAGCATTGCTCTACGGATACTGCTGGAAATTATTCAGAAGTTTCTGATAGAATCCACCAGGAAGTTTTGCTGGGATTCCTCAGGCAAGTCCTGTTGCAATTATTTTCTTGGAGAATTCCCAACAGCAATAACTGGAGTAATTCCAGTTGAACATACTAGAGTAATCCCGTAAAACATTCCTTAAGAAATTTTAATAACAATATTTCGAGAAACCGCAAGAGAAATTTCCATATGAACCCTCAAAGGAATCTTTGGAGGAGTCCTTGGAGTAATGGAAAGATATGTAAAGGAACACTTCAGAGGAATCTCTTCAGGCATTTTTTGAAGAATTCCAAGAGGATTTCTCCAAAGCTTTCTGTTGGATTGCTTCCAGAAATGCCTAATGGGATTCTCTAGAAATCCTTTCAATGGTTCTTCCATGTCGAACATTTGCCTGTTGATGGGCGAAATCGAGCCCGAAACCGGTCGACGAAAAGTTACCTTGACAATAGTAAGAACTGTGAGTGTCAAGTCTCGTCTCACGTCGCGCGTATTGTGAATGTCGTTACTGTTCCTACGTTAGCCCAAATCATGTAAATTTGAAAGTGATTCCTGCATGAATTTCTTCTGGGATACTTTCAGGGAGTCCACTTGAAGTTCCTCCAGGAATCCCTCCTGTGATTTGTCCAGGGATTTCTCCAAGAATTTCTTCATGAATTCTTCCATTGATTTTTTCAAGAATTTCTGGAATGCTCTTTCAATGATTTCTCCAAGGATACTTTCAAATATTCAGAGATTTTTCCAAGAATTTCTCCAGGAATTTCTTTTGAGATTCCTCTATACATTTCTGCAAGGATATATCCAAGAACTCATCTGGCACACGCTATGTCCAAAGGAAAGTATTATGAAAATTGAATGTACCTCAAAGTTTATTTACTAGAACCGTATTTTTGGACATCTAGATTCAGAATATGTGCGGTTTAAAATATTTCATCTTGGGTTTTTTTCCCATACATTTTTGTATGGGATGAAAATGACTTTTTTCGACATTTATATGAGAAAATAGGAAAAAAAATAAAAATTTAAAAAAACTCAAGATGAAATATTTTAAGCCGCACAGATTCTGAAACTAGAGGTCCAAATCTTCGATCCTAGAGTAAAACATTTGGGGTACATTCACTTTTCATAATACTTCCCTTTGAATATAGCGTGTGGCGTTACCACTAGAAATTCTTGCTCGGGTTCCTCCAGCAACTCGTGCTATAATTGTTTCATTTATTCCTGCTGGGAATCCTCTTGGGATTATTTTAGGAACTACTGCAGGGTTTGGTCCAGGACTGCTACTGGGATCCCTATAGACATTTTTGACAGAAATCCCCCATGACTTTTCTGGATTTCCCATGCAATACCTGCAGGGAATCTTTCAGGAATTATTGGAGAACTCTCAAGAGTAATGATTGGAGGTATTCTCGCTGAACATCCCTGAGAAATCTCAGCAGGAATGCCCGAAGAAATGCTAGTAGGATTTCCTGGAGGAATTCCAGTAGTAATTACCGCGAATACAAAGATAAATTCATAGAAGAATCCTTGAAGAAATTTCTGAAGGAATCATAGCAGGAATTTCTTGAAGAACTTCAAGAGGACTCCCTTGAGGAACCTCAAGCAAGGTGGAATCCTAGGAGGAATTTTCGGAGGCACCCCACCAGGCATTTCTTAAGGATTTCCAAGAGGAATTGCTGGAGAAATCCTCTTGAAATTCCTCCTGGAATGCATGATGGGATTCTGTTAGCAATTTCTGCTGTGATTCCTCCAAGGCATTCTCAAAGGATTCCTCCAGAGATTCCTTTAGAGATTTCTTCAAAGAATTTCTCCTCCCCACAAAGCATTCTTGCTGAGATTTTTGAAACATTCCCAGATAGGAGTTCTTCAAAAATTCCTGGAGGATTTCCAGCAGGAAAAGCTTGAAGAATCCCAGCAAGAATTCTTCAAGGATTCCCACCTAATTAACTAATATGTTTAAGTAATTTCCAGCAAAAATAATAAATAGTCATCGAAACTATCGGGAAGACATTTTACACTACACAACCACATTCTCCTAGTCGGGGCCCGTGGCGCAGTGGTCCACACGTTCGCTTCATAAGCGGATGGTCATGGGTTCGATCCCAGCCCCGCACTTGAAATTTTTCGTCAGTTGCTCTTTCCCCCGAGAGCAACTGACACCTGACCCACTTCGGAGCATATAGCTCTAACGAACCCGGAATTTGGATATCGGCGAACCGCAACTCATAATGGACGACCCCCAATTGGACTGGAAAAGGAACAGCAGCCACACATTAGCATCATCGTGCTCATCATTCTACCGGGACAGGGTAGAAAAGTTAAAGCAGCACAAGGCACCAGTTCGATATAGTTGAATTAGAATAGAATACATGTAGGCGCTGTACAAAGTGTAAGTGCAGCGTCCAAATGGAATCGCTCACGTAGTGCCCTAGTGGACAAAAGAGCTGTAAATTTGGTTAAGTGATTAAGAATAAAAAAACACATTCTTTTGTCAGAAGTTTTACCTTCCATTTCGTTCACAAATAAAATTAATTCCATGAGTTTCCAGGTTTTTCCAAAAGGAAAATTTTGAATGTTAAAACTAAAAAATAGCCCACATTATATATAAAAAAAAAAAGATATATCATCTAACAGTTTCCACCAAATCGCTTAATTCTTTCAAGAACTGTCCAAGTGTCCAACAAAACTTTTTCGAATATAATACATACATGAATCGGTTAAGGAATATTTCTAAATTTTGCCTAAAGTTCTTTTGGGTTAATTACAAGAAATTGCTTTGATATTTCCACCTACAATGACATCCAAATACCTACTCTAAAAAATCAGGAAAAAACAATGAGGATCTCAATCAGTAATTCCATAGAATATATAGACCATAGACTATATGGACTGTTTTTGAATATAAACTATGATGTTTGTTCTCTGTGCTGGTGTCGGAATTCTACCCATAATTCTTCCTTCTAATCTTTCCAGAATTCCTCCTTTAAATTCATTTTCAGTTTTTCCTTGAAATTATCAAAGGTTTTTCTTTTCTGGCTTTCTCCAGTTTTCCCAAATATATCCAGAGGTCTTTACGTAAATAGCTCCTATCGAGATTATTCACGATTTCAAGTTTTTCAAGGCTTTTCACGGGGTCTCTGCTAGAGTATGTACAGTAGTGGGTGGGTACAGTACAGGGTGGGTCAACGTTGTATGGGAAAATTTAAAATTGATCAGATTCTATCAGATCAAACTTTTTAAGATGCCCATTGAGGCCCCAAATAACTGTGCAAAATTTGGGCATGATTGGTTTAGTCTACATTTTGCGCATCGCGATTGAAGTTTGTATGGGATTTTACATGGAAAATCATACTTTTTCGTATTTTTCTTGAAAGTTGCCTTAAATTGTCCTATACTATATAACCGCTAATGTTAAAGTATAGCCCAGGATGTGTCGAAAAACTTTGTCAAAGACCGCAAAGCGATCCGATGTATGTGGAAAAAGATACACTCATCTAAAGTCAGGCCAAAAATTGAGATTTTATTATTGATGTTATTCCTTTACATCCGTTACATGTTAAAGGATAAGCACACTCAGTTGATCAGTAGGTTATAACTTTTGTTACAAGACTCGGATCGCTTTGCGGTCTTCGGCAAAGTTTTTCAGGACATCTGATGCTATACTTTCACATAATCGGTTAAATACTTTCAGAATAATTTTATTCTTTTATAATGAAAATGCAAAAAAGTGAGTTTTCCCATATAAAATCCCATGCAAATTTCAATCGCGATGCGCAAAGTGTAGGCATGACTGATCGCGCTCAAATTTTGTACAGTCGTTCAGGACCCGAAATGGAGTCAAAAAATCTTGATCTGAAAAAACGACCTCTATAACCCACGCGAATATACAGTCATTGCACAATTATGGGTCACTCTGTCACAACATAGTTCACCATGCAATTCAAATGGAATTGACCCATAATTGTGGGTGACCCATGATTGTGCAATGACTGTATCCCCGGACTTTCTGCCAGAATTTCTTGCTGGATTCCTCCCGGTGATCTTTCGAAAATGTTCCCTAAGTTCTTCCAGGAATTTCTCTTAGTGGTTTTGGGATAGTTTTCAAACAGTTTCTCTCGGGATGTTTGCAGAAGTTCTTTCAAGAATTTCTTCCAGAGACAGTTTCCCGATATTTCTCGTGGATTTCCTTGGAGGATTTCGTACGTAGTTTCTCTCGGAATTCCTTTTAGAGGTTTTCAGAGTTACTCCTTAAATTTCCTTAACCCTTATGTGTCCGACAGGGTACCCGGGTACCCAGCGCTCATTGAAAAAGCACGGTGTAGAAAAAAGGAAAAAGTTTATCGGACACATAACGGTTAATAATTCATTCTAGGATTAGTTCCAGAACTTTTTTTTTAGATTCTCCGGGAATTTCGTACAAGAAATCTCGTAAGTTATTCCAGGAGACATTTCGAGAAAAACTCTTTGAAACAGTTTTGCAAGAACTCCGGGAGCAATTTTTTAATAAATCCCAAAAATGAGCTTCCAGAATCTCGGGATAATGTCCGGTAGAGATTCCAGAAAGAGCTCTGGAAATAATCTCAATCTCGAGAAAACAAGTAAGCAAATAAACTCTAGTGAATCACTGCAAGAAATTAGATAATCAACTACAAGGAAAACAATATCAAAAAAAAAAACAGGGACGAATTCCCTGAGAAATACCAGCAGTAGCTCCTGCAGAAATCCCAGAAGACACTCCAAAAATCTTAGGAGAATGTTCGGGATAAAATCTGAAAAACTCTGAGAGACATCCCAGGATCAACACCGGTAGTAATTTTCTGAGAGAAGTCCCGAAAAAAAAAACCGAGAGAAATGTCAAAAGAAATCACGCGAGAGCCTTTGGGAAATATACCAGCAGAAACTTCTGTAGAAATCCCAGGAGGAACTCAAACAGAAAGCTATCACAAATTTCTTGAAGAAATCACAGGAGAAATTTCGGAAGAAATCCCGAAAGGAATTCATGCAGAAATTTAGTGAAAAACTCCTTAAACCCCTTGGAGGAGCTCTAGTAGAACGCTGGCCACTAGACGTAACATCCGGGAATAACTCCTTTAGGAGGAATTTCGAGAGAATTCCCCTAATTTCGTCAATTTTTTTAGGAGTTCGAGTTTGTTTTGTTAAGCTTTATTAGTGAATGAAGTAGAACTACTAAAAAATGTCTGGATAATTCAACATTGTGGACATTTTATCACATTTGACACATCTGTTTCAATACATGGTAAATCGTGTACTGATAACTTTATAGTTCATTCCGTTTGATAGTAACCCTAAGCGTCGACCTCTTCAACTGATGCCACCCCGGAGGGTCATATAAGCATATCCTTTTGGCAGCAAGTACATCGAGCCTAAGTAGTGCACACACACATACGAAACAATGGCAAAACAAGAAGTACAACTGAGTAGCAGGCGACAGACTATGATACATAAGTAATACAGTAAAAAGCAAAACAGTGCAATAAAACTTTGTTATGAGACACTAAGCGTCGCCCCATCCGCTTGGCGAACTTTTTCCCCAGCCGGGTCACGTTCCCAAACCATAGGAAGGATGTAGCAAAAAAAAAATCCCAGACTAGGAGGATATCGGGAGCACAGTTTGTTGGCTTCGTCAGCGCACCGAAAAATAAAAGTTCTGTGTGCGAATATTTATTTGTTTTCTACCAGTAAACAAACGCACCATACCGAAGTCGATTGTGTCGCTAGGTTGGGACATGGTTTGACGGGAGCCTGCCCCAACTACATTCTAGCGCATGCTAATACCTGGAATTGTGTTCCCTGCACGTATCACGGGGGATATCAGGCCATTTTTTTAGATCGATGGCATGCAAATATGGTTCGATGGGTGCTCTTCTGCTTCAGCTCAGCAAAGGATTATCGGATTTTCGATGCGCATCATCGGATCAGAACAATTTTATTTCCTATCGCCAGGTTATGCCTCCGAATTCTGATAACTCCATAGCGATTAATTTCCCGTTAATAACGATTACAATAAGATCATTTCCCGGATCGAATAATCAATTTTGCACATCCTTATATCGTTGCAGATGCGCGTCTTCAACCAGGAGTACAAACCGATGCCAGAACTAAACGAAGCGCTATCCTACCGGGAGGAGTACGCCAAACAGCAGGAATCTTAAGACGATCATCTGGCCCTCCGATACCATCTCTTATCTCGTTGTTGTTATTAACAAGATCTTGAAAACAAGTATCGCGCTTTAGTAGTAGTGCTAGTAAAAGATACTGCACAACGTAGCTTCAATTAATAAGCATGAGCACATCCGCTGTTTTACAACATCATTCTATCGGCACGCGTACCGCGCCAGCCAGCCAGCTTGAAGTGAGAATGCATTGCACCGAGAACTATCGTTACTTAAGACCCTCTCGCTCTGTGGACTTCGAGTTGCAGCAGCAGCAACAGCAATGTTAGATGTTTCAAACCAATAAATTATTATACCTTGTAGTATTTAGTCGCTGTTAGTAAAGTTGGGCAAGCAGTGCACAATATAAGCAGTAGCATACTGTCTCACTCTCGACTCGTGATCTAAGCGAATCGTGACCTGGTGAGATTAGAGAAGCCCAAGTCGTTCTTCTTTAGTTTATGTCGGTTGGTGTCGGCGGTGGTGATGGTGGTGGTGGTAGATGACATAGCCTTTTCCGTGGAGCGGCGACGACGACCCGTGCTCGTCCGTCAGTTTGAAAGCTCGCTAGCTAGCTAGCTAGTTACCTAGTTAGCTCATGGTTTAATCCAATTTCTTGCGTTTGGAGTTCAATATAGGAATTTATGATGTAACGCAGACGTTGCATCATGGAGTACGGTTCCTCCGTTCGCGAAGGGAACGGGGAAGTTAATTGATTCTAGAGTTCTGTCATATTTCTAATTCGACGCAAACCCGGGGGTGGTGGGAGGTGACTTAGACTAATTGGATAATTTTAATGGGGGTTACAGGTCCATAACTTCGGTAATCGCATAGCATTTAGTTTCTTTTGGGTTTGCGTGAGGATCAGCGTTTTAGTTTCTAATAGATTATTCTACGCAGAACGTAGATTGATAGTGGAGCAAGAATGCCGTTAGGGGGCGTGGAAGTAGAGACTATGACAATAGGAAACGAAAAGCACATATTCATGTAAAGACAGGCATAGCCAATTCTGTTGAACTACTGTAAATTAAGATACAAGATTGGATTTTCCCTGCCATATCAAGTGCGTAATTGATATTATTTTGGACATGAAAAGCAGTTTCCTTTTCAAACCACAGGAATTTAAGCAAGCAATTTGAATTTGATTCTCATTAAATTCCATTTCTAAGAGAAAATAGTACATTTGTATCGGATGTGTCGAAACCAACTGTTGAACGATTCACTGGCTGTTGACCAATTCTCGCTAATTGTTGAACGGTTCACTTCCCGGTAGTCAACATTTTAAATTATCTGTTAATTTTTTCAGTTTTTAATTTTCAAGCATGGGAGCTAAAAAAGGGTGTCGGAGGGGTTCTCTGGGCTTCCGGGGTTTCTTAGGCCTTCTAAGGGATTTTTAAGGATGTTTCAGAGGAGTTTCAATGATTTTTAGGGGGTTTCAGCAGGGGTTTTAGGGGGAATTAAGAGAACTTTCAAAGAAGTTTCACAGGATTTCTAAAGGTTTGAAGGTGTTTCAGGGTTTCAAGTGATATCAGGAATAACCCCTGGAACACCCTTGAAACCCCATGAAAACCGCTTGAATGCTCCTGAAATCCCATGAAACTCGCTAGAACACCTTAGAACGTTCATGAAACCCCATGAAACGCCTTTGGAAAAATTCTGGAACGCCCTTGGGAACCTCTGATGCCCCACACCTCTGAAACTCTCTGAAAAATCCCTGATACTCCTTGAAAAGCCAGGAACGTACTTTAAACTTGCTGAAACATCCCTGAATCTCCCTGAAACGCCCATTGAACCCCATGGAACAACCTGAAACCCCCTCGAACGTCCATGAAACCTCTTGAAAACCCATAGAATTGGAACTCTCCTGATACCCTTTGAAACATTCAGAAACATCCCTGAAACGTTATGGAACGCCCATAAAGCTCCCTGACAACTCCACGACACGCCCACGAAACCCCATGGAAAGCTCCTGAAATCCTGAAATTCCTGTAAAGCCCATGAAAGACCCATGAAACCAACTAAGACCCCCTGTAACATTCTTTAACGCCACTGACATCCCATGGTGCGCTCCTGCGACGCCTCTGAAACCCCTGAAGCTTCGTGAAATACCCATAAAACCATATGGAACGCACATGATACTCCTTGGAACGCACCTCTTACCCCTTGAAGGCCCTTGGAGCGCTCCTGGAACCCCCTGAAACACCCCAGGAACACTCCTGGGCAATGTTGCGACCATTCATTTGCAAAGATTTACATTCAATTGCTATTATCTCAGTTCAGAAGCATGCTATCAAAAAACAATGTATGGATGAATTTAACCTTGTAGTTTTATCTGAAAGTTTGTCGAATTACATTGGGGTCGCAAACGTATACCAACGTCGTGAGCGAGCTGTGAAGGCAACTTTCCACAGCGTGAATGAAATTCACATTCACCGCGTGGAGAGTTGCCTTCACAGCTCGCTCACGACGTTGGTATACGTTTGCGATCCCAATGTTATTCGGCAAACTTTCAGATAAAACTACAAGGTTAAATTCATCCATACATTGTTTTTCGATAGCATGCTTCTGAACTGAGATAATAGCAAATGAATGTAAATCTTTGCAAATGAATGGTCGCAACCTTGCTCCTGGGATCCTTTGAAACCTCCTGAAACACTCATCGAACGCCTTATGAAAATGCATTACTCTCTAAAACCCCCTGAAACTGCATGAAACGCTCACGACACCCCATTGAACACTCTCGCAACCCTCTAAAGCCCTGTGGGGCTCCCTCGAAAGCCCCTGGAATTTCCCTGGAATGCTCGTAGGACCCCATGAAACCTACTAGAACATCCCTGATGAAGCTCTGCATGATTGAAATTGAAAACATATCTGGCAATCATGCTAACAGCTTAGGTTATGACAATGTTCAATAATTAGGTCATGGATGCATAATGAAAGTGTGATAAAAAATAATTTATTTATTAAAATAATAATGACAGTCATTTTAAACAACGCAAGAGTGTAATGGACATCTTCCTAGTTCTTGTAACTATGATGTGACTTTTATATTTGTGGTATATTTCGTAACAGCAATGTCTTAAAATCAATATTTTCATCATTTTTTAAACATACCTAACTTTACCGAACATGAATATTGGACAGATTTGAATGAGCTAAGGTGTGTCTTCTACGATAAGGTCTAAATTAACCTTTCAGGATTTGCGCCGTTATAAAAAGTACAGCACTACAAAAAAGACTTGCTCAGCGCGAGCGCGGTGCGGTTTCAGCTGCTTGATGGAGCGCGGCCTGAAAAGTTAAACAGGAAGCACCGACATTTGCTGTTTTGCCTCTGGATTGTTTTGTAACCATTTGGCGTCCGAAATTGTTCGTGGACAGGTTTTATTTACGAAGGAATGTAATACGGATTTTGTTAGGAGTCAGCAATTTTAACCTTCCTTTTGCATCACGTTAGGAACAGCTCGCTGACGTAGTGTACGGTTTGGGTAAAAAATTACCCTAATGCCAAAGAAGGGTGAAATGGAATACACCAACGAATAATTGCAGGAACCAGCAATAGATTTTTTACGAAAGTTTAATGTGTGTCCCAAAAGTTCGATACGTAATATACTGTCAGGAACTCATTAAAATAACGAATTTGTTTATTTGAAGATTTCCATTTCAAAAACTTTGTCACCAACATTCTCGTCAGAACACTAATATAGAATCTTGCAAGGAATTCTTCGCATGCTTCGCCATTAAGCTGGTATCATTTAACGTCTTAATTCATTCAATAAATTTGTCAAGCTCCAAAAAAAAAAAAATGGTACATACCTACATAAAATTGTAAATCCACAGAGTAATTTCATATAAGATTATTCCCGAGAGGTAGCCCGCTAGTTATCACGAAGAGTTGATAGAGACTTTCAGCCCTTGGCTGGTTCGTCGCTTACACTTCACGGAAGGAATACCTCCAGAAATCACCGGAAGAATCCTTGAAGAAACAACACAGGGACTCCCGAGAGGCATTTCGAAAGAACTGCAGGAGGAATTCCGAGAGGAATCCCGGGAGGATTCCCGCAAGAAATCCCAGGAGGAAAACTTGTATCCAGTAGTGCGAAGGAAATCCCTGAAAAACTCGCGGATGAAATCCCGGGAGAAGTCCTGCACGAATTACAAGGAGTTTCGCGGGAGAAGTCCTGGAATGTCTCCCGGGAGGTATCTCGAGAGTAAATCCAAAAAAGAAGAATCCCGGGTGGTAGCCCATCAGAAATCCCGGAATAATGGTGGTACCCTCTAAAGAAATCACAGGAATAATCCCGGGAGAAACAACGTAAGGACTCACGGGAGGAATTTCAGAAAAAGGGAGGGATCCCGAGAGAACTCTCGGGAGGAATTCCGAAAGAAACCCTAAATGAAAACTTGGTATCCGGCAAAAACATTTAAAGGAATCCCGGAAGAAAATCCTGAAATTATCCGCGGAGTCCCTGAAGGAATTCCCGGAGAAATTGATGAAAAATCCCTGAAATGATCCAGGAAGCAATCCCTAAAGCATTCTGGAGAAACTCCTTTGGTAATAGCGGAAAAAATATCCAAAAGAGATTTCTGGAAGAATCCTAGGAGAATTCTGTGAAGTAATCCCGTAAGGAATCCCGGGAGGAATTTGTGAAGGTATTACATGCGGAATCACGGGAGAAATTCAACCATCTTCGTGCATTAGCTAACGCTCACCGCGCTAGCGTAGTGCGCGCTCGGTATGCCTGTCTGGGTCATAATGACCCAAATGCACGACTAGGGTTAAGAAAATATTCCGAGAGATATCTCGGAAGGAATTACTAGAAAAAAAAACCGTGAGAAATCATTGGAAGTATCTTGCAGAGAAATTCCTGAAATAATCTCGGTAGAAATTGCGCGAAAAATGTTTAGAGGAATTCCAAAAAAACATCCCTAGAAATTTCCAGAAATCCATTCTTGAGGTGGATTCCGGGGAAATTCTTAGAGAAATTTTGGGAGATATGACAGCATTCCTGAAAGGAACCTCTGTATGGATCTAAGGAGAAATTTCTGAATGAATTCCAGGAAGCATTGCGGACAGAATCCCGGGAGTAATCTCTAGAAGAGTACTTGAAGGAAACCCCGAAGGAATGCCCGAGCAGAGGAGAATATCAAAATAATAACAACGGAATCATAAAATCTGTTTTACATCTTGGTTTGTTATTATTAACTTATTGAGGTATTACCGTTCCATAACATGTTTTGTTGGACAATCTTATTTTGTTATGATCGTGCTATTGGTATATTTTCTTTACATTACATTTCAATAACATGTTTTGTTGTAGCATTAGTTCAGTTACTATTGTGTTATTGAGACTGTAAAAATATTTGATCTTCAATAACACAACAATAACAAGCTTTGCAATAAAAACTACACCATTCGAGATTAACGTTGTTCACAGTATTCCGTGAGAAACTGATGAGGAAACATTATTTTCTCAGCCTTTTGTTTTATAAACACTTTGATAAGTATGACAATGATTTTATTGCCCTTTTCCGGCTATACCAGTCGGCTAGTACAGTGATAGACATTCGTTTAGCCGAGACCAAAAAAAGTGTCAGGAAACTCATACAAAAGATTTTATGATAAAACTTTTTTATCGCAGTGATAGTATATCTAGTACTGTTTTATAAAAATGTAATATATTAAACTTACATATACACTGAAACAAAACCGAGGGTAAAAACCCTTCAAATGTCATTTTTTGCCTAGACATTCGTTTAGCCGAGGTAAATGACAAATTAGTTTTCAATAGATTTTTTGCAATTTCTTGGGTATATTTCGAGGATATACCCCAAGGCATTTAGTTTATGACGTGTTTGCAATATAATTTACCTTAAAAGTTTATTTATTTATGAAATTCAGAGAAATATTGTAAAAGAATGTCCCGATAAGGAGAAGCGACGATAAACAAATTTATTTAAGAAAAATGATTTCTGTAAACACTCAAACGTAAGCTAGATTAGCAGTTTCGAAAATATGGCACAGAATTATGGTTAGAAATGTTCAAATTATTGCATAAAATGTCATCAAAAAATAGAGTATAGTGGTTTTTGGTTGGTTAAACTTTAAAATGGGATTGATAAAAGCTAAAATAAATAGTTCTGCATTGAAATAAAGACGTGCCCTAATGCCCGTGGAGTATACCTGTTTGATACTAGCATTACTAAATTAGTTAGGAGACTGCAAAGTGAAAGAACTGCAAGAAGTGTCAGATTTTTTGTACCCTGTTTATTTAAAAGCAGATGCTCATACAAAAATGCAATATATGGTCAAACAATTGGCTTATTTCATTCAATGTGAAGAAATATATTATAAATGAGTCTTAGTTGTGAACCACATTCATTTTTAACATAATTTATTTGAAAAGAATGTCTAAATTATGAAAGAAGTAGTTCATGCTAGAAATTTGAATACTTTCGGTGCCATTTCTCGAAATATGAGCCGTCCAATGAATGTTATTTCAGCCAGAATACAGTCTAGAAGATATTGGGAGCTATTAGAAGACGTAATAGTAGTAAACGCTGTGGTTTATGCAAGTGAAACCATCATATTTCATCAAAACAATACTTAAATACGTGATTTTTTGATGGTTTGCGTTATTTTTTTCTGTTAAAAACATTGTTTTTCGTAAATTTTCAACCTGTTTTGGTCATAAATCTTTCATTGGATTCTTTTGAAACACTTCCGATAAAAATAACTACATCAAATCTCAATTTGGAAACATTTACAATATTATGACATATTTATATGGGATGCATGCAAAATTAATATGGCAACACTTCCAAAAACGATCTAATTCATGATTTACAAGTCCATCTATAATGCAGATCACCATACAAAATGACTTTGTTAGATATTTTTCGAAATTTCATAGTTTTTTATTATGGAATGCTAAAAATTGTACAATTCGGCTAAACGAATGTCTAGGCAAAAAATGACATTTGAAGGGTTTTTACCCTCGCTTTTGTTTCAGTGTATATGTAAGTGTGATGTATCACATTTTTATAAAACAGTACTATATATACTATCACTACGATAAAAAAGTTTTATCATAAAATCTTTTGTATGAGTTTCCTGACAATTTTTTGAAAATTTTTGGGCCTCGGCTAAACGAATGTCTATCACTGTATGTCTGAAATAGACGTAAAAACTTGAAGTATTTTAGGCAAAGTACGTTTAATTGGCAAATTGAGAGATAAATTTGTGAAAAAATTACCACTTGTTTTGGTGGGATTCGAACCCACGACTCCGTTATCGCTAGTCCGGCGCTTTAACCAACTAAGCTACAGAACAAGTTACAACTCTGCAGAATAGAAAAACAATACGCGCACACTTGTTGTTGGTAGGCCGCGAGAGTGCGGGAGATTGGCATCTAAGAGCCTAAAGAGAGATAAAGTTGTGAAAGACGGACCCGGTTTAGGGTGGTGCTTCGAATCCAGTTTGACTTTCTATTCTGCAGAGTTGTAACTTGTTCTGTAGCTTAGTTGGTTAAAGCGCCGGACTAGCGATAACGGAGTCGTGGGTTCGAATCCCACCAAAACAAGTGGTAATTTTTTCACAAATTTATCTCTCAATTTGCCAATTAAACGTACTTTGCCTAAAATACTTCAAGTTTTTACGTCTGTTTGATAAGTATACCTGTTTTTTTTTCAGTTTCAGTCGGGTACCAGTATGTATATAGAAATTGCAACAGAGTGTTAGCCATTTTACATCTTGGATCAGCTGGTGGAATTCCAGGATGAACTACACATTTCGGACAAAAATGTCAAAAATGAAGCCAGTCACCAAGAAGAAGAACTTGATTATTTTTAGACATTTTATTTTTATTGCTTTTACTGCATCGAGGCCACTTTGATATTATAACTCATTTTGTTTTCTGATTGTTTTCAATAACTTATTTATTTCAAAATTTGTTATTGAATGTTCTATAAATTCGCTATTATTAAGTTGTTATTGAAACTAACATAACGTGTTATTTAATTGGTCTTCTAGGAACATTTTTTTGTTATGATTTTTGTTATTTTGCCGCTTATGACAGACAAATCTATAACATGATATGTTTTTTTTTTTTTTTTGAAGAGTGACCAGGTGGAGCTGCAGGACAGCTGATAGCAAAGCCTGGACCCTTTCCCAACTTTCCTCCTACTAGGACCAATACTCACGATGGACTAGACGATGTCGTCAACTTGAGCAAAGTGTGTATTAATTAGCATTGGTTCGTAGTAGTTTTTAAAAATACTGTTTTTAATTTTTCCCATTGCACTAGTGTTTTGATCGAATGGAAGCTCCAAAGATGATTTGATAATTGAACAATATTTCAATAATCGAAAATCTCCGACGTCACTGGACAACATTCAGAGATAAAAAAAGGGGGTCTATGTCTATGTTAACGCCTTCAGAGTACTATTCTTAAGAAATATACAAAGAGCAAAAAAAATGTGTCGTAGCTAATTTTTAAAGATTTGATATTTCTGACAATTATTCAAAGACAGCTACCAGAGCTAGCGTTTTTAGCCGATATGGGCAACTAGTTTTTCTGACAGCTTCCTCAAACAATAATCAGATAATACCCTCAGTTATTTTATAATACATTCTGAAAATTATTTCAAGCTGATTACCAATAGTGTCAATAACCGATGTTAGTCATTGACAGCACCAGCATCATCCCCAAATAACTCTCATATTAGTGTTAGATAACACTTTTTACTTTTTGAGCTTCCATTCGATATTGTAAAGAAATTTGTCAAACCCTATTTGTCAAAATATAGTCAATAATGTATCAAATTGTGTTTCTAATTTCGCTAGTCGTCTTCTGCATATCTGTGATCATCTCAGTCCAAAGTAATATTATATCCATCGTAACCCTTTACAATGTCAACCGTCCTAAGTCCTAACTAAATTCCTGCTTTTTTTGATCAGTGAAATAATAACGTCTAAAATATAAAAACAAAAAGTTCAGTCAACTGATTTTTGTCAAAAATAAAAATGATAATGATTATTTGTCAACTTTTATAAATTCACAAAACCCATAAAAATAAGAAATACAAATATAAACTCCTATAATCAACAGTTTTATCTTTACCTAACCAGTCCATAATTTTCTAATTGTAATGAATCTAATCTGTAAGGCTGTAAGTCATCTTATCCTAGCGTCCCCTGTCCTGTGTACTAACGAATTCAAGTAACGAATGATGCGTGTAACGCAGAGACCTCCTCTACCCACTCTTGCGTTACGTTAAATTTAACAATTATTGTTATATTTGAGAAAATTCAAAGAATGCAATGATTAGGTCTATGCAAGCTGAATTATAATTTGTTTTTGACTTGTGATAAATGCACGACGGATACTCCTTTGGTTCCCATTAGCACTTACGGCGATTCCTTCACTTGCGCTCAACTCGTAAACTAGATATATCTAGCTCAAAATCCAAGCGGTGGTGAATGAACTGGCGCTAAAGTGCTAATGGGTTAAGCCCTCCCATCGCACAGTGGCGGGCCTCCATACAAAAGTCGGACAAAACCTCAAATGTTAACCGAAATTGCTAAAATTCACAGGTTATGATGATTTTAGTTCCCTAAATCTATTTCTGATATGGAGCTTATCATATATTTTGATTTTACTATATTAGGGTGGTTCAAAATTTTGAAATCTGCTGATTATGGAAAGCATGTAAAAATAATCGCTAATAAGTTATCACGATGTGCTTTCAGAACGTAGGTTTTGATTTCGGGGTTCTTAAATCACGTATTGGTATTGAAATAAATTATAATTGTGTATTTGTTGCTGTTAGGGTGGTCCAAAATCTTCAATACTACATATATCATTAGAAAAACTGTTTACCTAAGTTTTCTTTCAATGGATCAATTCAGATACACACCAATGTTGGCTGACAAGACGCGGTCTATTCTCAGGGACTGCCCATAGACCACGTGACATTTTACGGTGGGTGCACGGAGGTGTGTTAATTTAATCGTTATGGGGTCAGATAGTCTAAAATATTTAACTGCGTAAAATTTGAACTGTTTTTTTTCAATCTCGTTTCCACAATTTCATATATGCTCTTCCGAGTTTGGGTTTTAAGGCACATCGATCCCTGCTATCACTTGTCGAAGCAACCGAAACAACCCTATCTATAAAGAATTGGCAATTCACATTCGCAATACTGAAGGGAGTTTTTGATAAACGATCATCAGAGATCGGTTATCATATTTATGAACAGTAGAGTTCCAGCAAATATTTTCAAAATATGTATCACTCTGTGTGTCGTTCAGAAAAAATGTGTTTAACGAAACTGCATGAATAACATACAATAAAACTTCAAGATCTAAAAACCAATAAAAGGGGTTTCACCACAGATAACAGACGTTTATGCTTATATTGGCAATGTGTGTAAAAATGCTCAACAGCCATTTTGTATGTAACGAGCAGCTGAAACTCATGTGGCAATCATTTAGAGATGGCGCAGTGATCGATAGTCAGTGATCGCTTTCAAGATTGCATGCACTACGCAATTTTACATTCAAGATTGTATTCGATCTTGAATGAAAGTGGAACTTTGAACTATTCTTGCATTCAAGTTAGATGTAATGTCGCAATCAGTTGAGTAGATGGCGGTAGTGAGCCAACGTATATCGTTTTGAACATTTACACAGGATTCTGCGAAAAATTTGTACTAGCATAAACATCTGTTATCTGTGGTTTCACCAAAGAACGCTGTTCGTTTCATAAAATTGCTTTTAAAATATTCAAAGATTGCCTTGGTGATCGCGACGTTTACGCAGAAAAATATTTAACGTAGCGTTTAACGCCGTTTAGTGGATTCTTTTTATATTTTATAGATGATTGTTGATTTGAACTGTTGCGATGTGCGTGTAGAAAAGAAACACGTAGATGTCGACGAATTTATGTCACTATATATTGAAACTTCGATAGAAGTTCGTGAAGAGATTGCTTCCAAAGTTGTTGAGCAATTCTAACGATTAAGATGAATCGAAGAAACAACCAGTATAAGAAAATCAATGAGTAATGGTTTGTAGTTATTTTTACATGTTTTCATGGTTGTTTTTGTCTTTCTTTTATGTTGAAGGCTAAAAGAGTTAGTTGTATCTGGTGAAGCAGCATGTGGGTAGTGTCTAAGAAAATAAATGCTTATTCATACTTAGTCATCACTCCTTTCCTCTCCAGCTTTCTGTTTTAAACTGGAGCACCCACCTTCTTGTGTTTTTGTGTCAAAAAATAAAATAATATTTAAAAATAAATAATAAAAAAAAGTTAAAGCTGTGGCCATTACATTATTACATTTTCAGACACCACCCCTCCCCCCCCTTTATGACCATCTGACTTGGTGAAAGTCTCTTACAAGAATGAAAATTACGCTAAATTGTAAGTAATCTGAAGTCAATTTGAACTATGTTAAGATAAAATTTAAACTTCAAACAATATCACTTCCTCCACAACCATGCGGCTCCATTGTGACCTGATAGAAAAAAATAATTTTTTTCGCGCTTAGCGCAAAAATGCGCAAACAGTGACCTATATAGCCAAAAACTAGACAAAATTGCACGTCATATCCGGGATACGGCGTCGTTTTCTGATGTTTCCTAAACAAGTACTGGATCTCTTTCATACGAAATTTTTCTTCAAAATTTCATAAAAGTCAATATGTTTGCATATTGTAAAAACATAATAATTTTGTGATTGAATTCCAAACAATCCCTGAAATGTAATGGTTATTCATACCCAAAAACACAAAAAATATTGTCACATTATTCAAGTCTTCCTAACTTTTACAACGAACTCATGAAGAAGCTTATAGAATAAAGACAATAAATACTAATATTGCCGCACATAAAACTTCAACTTTGAAAAAATCTGCAAGACTCAATTTTTGACCAAATCTCTTGAAAATTTGGGGTTTTCTTAGTTGAAGTATCTATAATGGAAGAAAAATATTAGAAAATTAAAATATTGAAGTCGATTTTTGAGGTTTTGTCCGGCTTCCGGCCACTGTGCATCGCGTCAAGATCGAATATCCAGGGGGAGGGGAATCTATAACATGATATGTTATGTTAATAACATAAAAATAACTCTTTCCGTTACTCAGTTATTTTGCCAAAATAACATATTTTATTATACTCTTGCCATTCCCTTCTGCTCGGGTGCTGAGAGGTTTCTCGTATGGAATTAGAAATTGTTAAGAAATCTCGGTGGAATGTCGGCAAATGCCTGAAGATCGGCGGAATCTTGGGATGAATTATGAGGTGAATCCTGGGCGGAATTCTTGAAGAGAGTTTAGAACATCTGGATCGAAAGGCGAAATCACTAGAGAAAAAAGTCAACTCCCCAGTCGAACCTCTATAAATTTAGAAGATTGCTATTTGAAAGTTTACAACATTGTTATGTTATTAGATATTTTATTAGATTTCAATAAGAATCCTAGAAGTAATTCTTTGCTGTGTAGGAATTTCTGCAGAAATCTGTTGGGGAATTCCTGGAAGAAGTTTGGAGGAATCTTGTATGCGGTATGAGGAATTACAAATGAATCGCTGTATTAGGGAACCCGGCAAAAATCCTGGATGAATATCGAGAGGAACCGTTAGAAAAAAAATCCAGGATATCCATGATACAAGTTATCAAATATCGGGGCTACACACCTCTAGAATTTAAGAAACTCTGAAGGAATTTTAGAAGAAAGTCTTGAAAAGATCACGGCTGATATTCCTGGAGGAATCCCTGATAAAACCCGGGAGCAACTCCTCGAGATAAATGACAGAGATTGAAGCAATCCAGAGAGGGAGGATACTCGTGAGGAATTTAAAATTGTAAAATCATTGGCATTCCCTGACTTCCAAGGTTTTTCCAGGTTGTCAACAACCTGTTTTAAATTTCAGGAAGAATCTTAGAAGGAATCCCTGTAGAAGGATTTGCAAATATCTTTTGATGAATTTCTGGAAGAATCCTGGATGGAATCCCGGCATGGACGAATCTCTAGCGATTGAAGGAATCATGGAAAGAATTCGAAAATCAACTAGAGATGAACAGGCCAATGGTTGAAAGATTCTTAAATACAGATGATAATGATATTGATTGTTCATGCAAACTTGGGCACGTGCCGTGGGACATTTCCCTTGCTCCTTCCTTATTCCTGAAATGATAATCCATCCAAATAAATTCAATAGGTACGTAGGGTATCGCGCCACTTGGGCGGTGGCTTCTATATTCGTCTGTTTGCCACTATAACTCAGTCAATTTGGTACCAATTGACTTGAAATGTTGTACACGGGTAGATACTATGCCTATCTCACCACATTCCAAAAGTTGTGTCAATTGGTTTAAATTTGACTGAGTTATAGTGGAAAACAGACGAATATAGAAGCCACCGCCCAAGTGGCGCGATTCCCTAGTCGAAAGCAGCACCATGTACTAAATGGATTAGCCCAATAGTCAACAGCTTTAGCACGGTAATGACTATCGAAAGCCATCCGGCGGACTAGATAACACAAACACACTTAGGCCCGCACGCAATCGAATTTGAATGAAAACTAATTACTGGGGGATTCTCCGGAACCATCATCCGACTACGACGGGCTGCTGACTGAAAATAGACGCGACTGGTGTTGGAGATTCCAAGAAAAGCGACTCTGCTAATAAATGTTGGATTTTTGGATCTGTGGAATGGGTAAAGCAATGATTCCAGTTCAATAAACGGTCCAGGTTTTCCATTTTGCAATCCATTTGCCGGTTTGAAACAGTGCTGCGATTACTTTCGGTGCCGTAAAAGGTCGCTCAAATCAATCTTCTTCTATTGCAGAATCTGTGTGTGGAAGCTAGTTCTAGTTCGAACGAAGTAGTATCCCATCCCAGCAGGTATCAGCGCGCTACGGAACAGTTGATTGGCAATCAGGCGATCGAAAAACTCCCAGCAGTTGGTAGTTGTTGCGGTCGATAAACTCAATCTCTGGACCGGCTACTTACCTAAAAGTAGTTCCATGCAATCTATATCGGCACCAAGAAACAGAGAAAAGAGAACAAGAGAGGACAAAGTTTTATAATTGTATCTTCTTCAAATGAATGAGGCGGTACATGATGGCAGGGCAGTATAGATGCTGTTTTATGAACACTGTGTACAAGTAGAGAGGTTAGTACGGGTGGTTTTGTGTGCACATGACAGACAGGTAGGCAGGCAAGCAGGCAGTAGATTTCGAGAGGATAGGTAAGTTGTCACTTGTCTATCAATTAAAAACTCTATATAGCAAACGACGGCAATCAGGAGCAGTGCAACTTCCAGGTTAAATACGTTGCCAAGACTTGTACATAAATATCCGTATACCGTGTTTCCATCACCAACGTTCATCAAGTACACAACACATGTACAGGTGGATGTTTTCTAGTTCTATTTTATGCTTTCTAGAGCAGAAACCTGCTTCGGTTAGTTACTCCACCCGTGAGAATAGCATGTGTTATGGAAGAACGAAATCTCGAACTAATGAAAATTAAAGCATCAACTGCATCGGACAAGATGCACGATTGTTAATTAAGCGTTAATTACTAGTGCTGCTTTGGTGGGAAAAGTTTCCCATTCGCTTCGGATTCGAACTGTGCTCGCTATTGGCTTAACAATCATGCATCACGTGCTTCGAGCAGTTCGAAGCAGTAAAAAGCTACAAATAGAACCGAACTCAAACGAACAGATAATACAGAGGGATAAAGAAAGCTTTAAGAACTGATGAAGCATTAAGTACATCACCGCACCACAACCAAGGTCTAGGTTCCATACATAGCTATACCACCCAATGACTGAAGAAGGAAGCAAACACCGTTCACCACCGCACCGCTGCGGAAAGGTCCTTTCCCAAGAGGGGAGGAAGTAAAGATGCTCAAGAGGATATCCCATCCCGAAACCCCTTTTTACGAGTGTAATCTCCCATTGATTCTCGTTCTCGGAAACCCAAACACCGAGGGATCCCACGATGAGGGTGAACGTTAGCAATCTTAGACTGTTTCTATGGTAGACTGGACAATTTTTCTGACGCAAAGCTAGCAACCGGTGAAGTTTTGTTTAACACCGATGAGCTCGTTCCATACTTATTTATATACTTATTACTGACGTGACCAATGGATACAACAGGATTTTCCTTATGCTTACTATAAATCTTCGTTATTTTTTCGTCTATTATGGATTCTTCATCATCTAACGGTCTAGAAACGTTTGGTCTTAACTTTTATTTAACACATATCATACAAGATTAACACAAATGCAAAAACGTGTTCAATGAACTTATGTATCCGCAATCACATTTAATAATGGTAAATGTAAAAAAAAGCAAGGAAAAATCAACAAATTATTAAAAATACTATCACAAAAGAACAGAATGATCCCAAAAAGGTTCACAACCCCTGCTTTGGATTATTATTTCCCATGTATCCCCACACCATACACAGAGTTTATTATGACCAGGTAATTGCAAGATTTTCTCTATCGAAAGAGGGCAGCTTCGTATGTTCACTTTCAGGTGGACGAACGGGCAGAGGACCAACACACTCGTTAGGTAGGTAGAGCTTCAGAGTCGGTGGCATGCCGAGTAATTCTGCCACAGCGTAAGAGGAGGGTAGGGTGGATTTGCAAAACAGCGGGAGAAAAATCGATCGATTTTTCCATTCGAAGAATTCAATAGCTGCTGCAGCAGCAGCAATGCCGTCCTATAATCCAAGCCGTGTAGTAGCCAGGCAGCCATACAACACACATTTGCACGTACAAACTCATCATTGCCGAGAGGGGGTATGCGGGTTTTTGTGGGAAGTTAAGCAACGAGAGACAGGGATATTGAAATTCTGCTGCTGCTGCTACTACTACTGATGTGAGGATTCGTGGGAATCTGCTCCACTCTATGCTATAGATTGACAGCGTGGGGATTCAATCAACACCTTCCCCATCCTGCTGGTCTATTTAACTATATCCCGCAAAGACGTAAACGGGAAGCCCGGGGCGGTCTGGTAGTAGTGTGATTCGCTGCCCTAGGAGGAAGTGATCCATCAAATTAGTGAATCTGGTTGGAACTATTTCACTCTTCGCATTGGTTCCTAACAGAACACTGTTTCAAATGAATGGGGTTCAATTTCAGAGGTTGCTACTGAAATGCACTAATCCAGTGATGGAGTAGAGCTCGATAATCTTTAATTCATGGAAGCTTCCTCGTTTGATGGCAGTGTAAGTGAATGTTTGCATGACACCAGAAGGAGGTTTTACATAGAATGTGTGTATGAAATGCAATGGATATTGACAGACATGAAATCACACTCTGTTTCTAAGAACCCATTTCAGTCTGAATGTCACCGTGATTGCAAGACAATTCCGGGAAATAAGTGAAAACATAGAATTGCGATTGTTGAGAAACGACGAATTTAAGCGAGCCAGTCGTCTTTTTCCGGACTTTTTACACGCACAGGTACTCATCATGTGCACATAAATAGAACCGTTGTTGGTCGGTTATTAAAGTTGAGGGTATTTACATTCCATACCTCAAACACTTCCGCTTAGCAAAATCATACCCTTTTATCAGCCTCAGGCAAACCAACCCCTACGCATGAAGAACAATGAAATGAGCTTCTCCCATACCACATCCACACCATCCTAATGGTATCCCTAGAGACCAAATTAGGTTTTCATCGGGCCTTGACTGCGTTATTCAGCACTTTAACGCTCTTATCCAGCTCGAGAGCAGCACAAAGTTGTACCGGAAGAAGGTTTTCGTACGGACACCGAAAAAACAACATCAGCATCCCTGGCTCTGACGAAAGCGACATAATCGTGTTTCATACGTAAGTCATGTGTTCCGGTGAAACTCATTATCATCCTAGTAGGTAGTGGAAGATGGGGACAACAACGCAATCCCATCATTGTTGGTTCATCAGGGAAATCATGAAGGATGGGTTCATACTTCATTGTGATTGATAGTTTGAAAACGGGTAGGAGAAAACCAACGTGCAACATGAAACATAACATTTGGAAAACATACCTAACCCAAGCTTCTACGAAAGATTTTCTGTCTGAAATCTAACATTACATTGTGCACACTTAAAACAGAATGCCGAGATCGGCTGTGCAAATCTCGGTTAAAGTTCATTTGCTGAAATCTCAGCTAAATGCTTGACGTTTAATATTTGATACTAGCGGTACCCATGGGTGCTGCTATGAATAAACTTGACTTTTTGCTGATATCTCAGTTAATTTGCGATAGCTGAGTGCTCGGCCGTGCGAATCTCGGTAAAAGAATGGAAATTAGCCGAGCTCAACTGAGTGTGTGAAGGCTTGAGATGCTGACTTTCGGAGTAACGTCTCAATCCGAATGTATACATTAATTTCAAAATTCTACCAACCCTTCATATAAACACGGCAACTTTGGCAAAGCTTGTTTACTGAAGTTTGTACCGATTTCAATATTAAAACGACTCGTTTCTCAAGAACTACCATGAATCCGTTGTCAACCTGAGACTTTCCACAAATTTCCTAACGAAGCCTCCAGGCTCGAATAATCCGATGTTCCCAGAAAGCATTTCAAAGGCTGCCATATGTATTCAGTGTTTCTTTCGACTACCTCTGCGAAAGCACAAAAGAACTTACTCCGAAACCCCCTTCGCATGCACCAGCCAGCGGCACCCACCTTCCCACGCTCGCACACACAAATTGAATGATTTAAAAAGCTTTCTGTAACATCGTCACCGAACAAACAACGGTTGGAACATCCCCTCTGAAACAGGCTCGTCGTCGTCCCACTCTCCTTTCATTTGATTATGAACTCGCTGCTGCTCTCTGACGTTCGCGATTTGGTAGGTACCTTTCACAACTTTTATTTTCTAGCTTTTTGAATCACATCTCACAACTCCAACCTTGAATACGTTTCTGCGTGTCACCGCCCTCCCTCCGCCACTGCTGGTATCTTCCTTCCGGTTGGAAAAACTTCTATCCGGCCTTCGCCTGCTTGCGTTTCCACCATCCAACTCGAAAGAATAAATCCCAGCCCAGCTCTTTCACTTTTGAATGCACCACCCACCCATTCTGCTGATGTCGACGCTGCGATGTCGTCGTCGTCACCATTTGGAGAGCGGGATAAGTTACACAACTCCCGCCTCCATCATCAGGATAACGACGAGAGGAGTCTAGGTCACCGAGCTTCTCGAGCGCGCAGGTCCCTATAGTCATAGGCACACATCGTCCTGCTGAGAAGCAGGATCTTGTGGAAAAAAGGACGCCTGTTTGTGGAGTAATCATATAGGTATTTATGCGATGTGCCGACCGCACATGGTGCGATGGGGATGGAAGGGCTGGTAGCGGTTGTTCCGGTATCAGTACTGGTTGTCAGCCTAAAAGGGTTGATCCAGTTTCAAACGCTGCTAGACAAAACTCTAACACAGTTTGACAACCCGGGCAGACGGAAATATCTAAATCAAATCTCAAACCGAACAATTTTTGCTGTCATAGCTCGATGTGCTTTTGATGTGTTATTCAAAAATTTAAAGAATATCGTACCAATAACTCGAAATGATATGGTAGGGTATCGCGCCACTTGGGCGATGGCTTCTATATTCGTCTATTTCCCACTATAACTCAGTCAATTCTGAAACAATTGACTTGGAATGTTGTACACGGGTAGATACTATACCTATCTCATCACATTCCAAAAGTTCTGTCAATTGGTTCAAATTTGACTGAGTTATAGTGGAAAACAGACGAATATAGAAGCCACCGCCCAAGTAGCGCGATTCCCTATCAGCTTTTGTTCTTATCGAAATATCTGAAAATTTCTTCATAAGAACTAATTTAGCTCTTCTGCACGAAATGGAACACATACACCCTTAGAGATGGTTCAATGTTAGTGAAATGCCATGTGCCCCTTTCTAAGCTGGGGAAACGAAGAGCCTCATGCTCTTGTTGCCATGATATTCACTACAGTGAGCCGCAGTTGAGTGGTAAGCATCGCCGCCTGCGAATCCTAAGGTCGTAGGTTCGATGCTGGATGTTGGCATTTTTTTTTCAAGAAAAAGGTCGCCAAATCTTGTCTGCTATTGATTTGATCTTGTAATATCTTAACGAGCTATTATTGAGCATTTCTCCCTACTAGATTTTGATATTATATCTGATGTTTTACCTCTCATATCTACATATCTCAATCAAACCAATATCAGTTTTTGTTCTTCAGTAATTCAATTAATAATAACTTAACGTGTTATTCGTTAGATTTTCTCACCTACTCGGGAACTTAGAGAACAATTTTTCGGTATTTTTTTTCTTTTTCCGATAAAATATTGCCAAACTCGACCTTTTTTTGTAAGTATTAAGTTCAGAATTGTAAGATGTCATAATCGATTACAACATACACATTTTTCGCATGACATTTCGTAACATTTTACAACCCTGATTCAATAACAGGAAAAAGTGATTGATAAAACAGTGTAGGAAGAAAAAGTAGCATTTAAGTTATCAGGCTTTAAAGCATTTTAATGCAGTTTTGAATTTTAGACTCAGGTATTGAATAGCATCAGAACATGAAAAGTTAATAGCCAATTAATTGCAGGAATACTTCATGACTGAAGCACATAGATCGGAACGATATGCAACTGATTTCGGCTCGGCACAATACTGTGGCAGTATTATGTAAACCACGGTGTCTACTCATAAGACAAAATAAAATTCCCTCGGTTTTCCAGGTTTTTCAAGGGGGGAATTTCGAAAGTTTATCATTAAAAAAAATTAGCTTAAGTTTTATAAAATTTATATAGGGTAAGAAATCAAACTTTGAACTAGTCAAATTGTAATCTTAATTTGAACCATTTCGAAATTCATTAAAACGACTTACTTTTTAGGCAAATATTGTCCCGAAAAAGATGTTAAACAGCTTTCCGTAATATAACCTGATAACATGGGCTTTAAAAGCATTAAAAAAAAGCGTTTTTGTCATGGAAAACAGGCAATTGAAAAATCACTGTGATTTACCCCATTTCCCCCCAAAGAAAGCACATTTTCGGTGCACTCGTACAGCTCATGCATTGTATCACACGCAATGTGTGAACACGTCAAATGAAAGCTTATTTATCGTATAATCGACCAACCGAATAATATTTCGCATTATTTGTCATAAAATTATCAAATTTAAGCAATTCTTACTTGGAGAATGTTATCTTAAGTTGAACCATTTGTAATCTAAATTCGAACTAGTAAACGGTGGCGAGCTTCCAGTGTTGGCCTGCAGATTGCGCTAGTGGTTGTTTTGTTTACTCTTGGGGGATGAAAAATTCCAAATTTAGTTTCCAAGTTCCTGAAGAGTTTAGAACATTCTTAGTTGAAATTCCACTTCCTAATGAAAAACAGTTATGGGAATTAGCAGATCCATGTGTTTTTCTATTGTTCAGCGCGAAATTGGCTGTTGTGGGAGATGATCAAGCTGCTGCCGCCAGTAGTTCAAATTAAGATTAAAATTGATTCAAATTATGATTACGATGGTTCAAATTAAGATTAAAATCATTGTTGACAAATAGTTAAATTTTTCAATGAAATTCGGTGCAAACACAACCTTTTTACCACTTAATAGAAAGCTTATACCCGTGGCTTTCATGTACATAAGATATTGTCGTAGTAAATTATTTCCATGTGGGAGAAAAAATCACTCAAAATTTGCGCTACTTCGGAAAGCCGCAATTTGGTTCAACATTTGATTACCTACCCTACTTTTAAAAATTATATTGAAATATACTTATCCTTAAAAAGTAGAAATATGAACGGCAAGTGCTCAAGAAGCTTATTCAATAAATTTTACCAAAATGCTGAGTTCTTCCAGGATTTTTTTCTTGGAAAATTGATTATTTCTAGATTTTTACAGGAGCTTTTTTTTGGGTCAGTTGCAAGAAATTGTTTTGACATTCCAACCGAAAGATTCTTTCAAAAAGAAATGTCGTCCAAACCCTTTAAAAATCAGGAAAAAAAAACATTCAGGCGTACGATAAGTAACCCCACAGACCACATGATCTTTCGTATACAGTTTTTAAACTGAACTTGGATGTCTGTTCTCTGTGCAGGTGTTGTAGTAGTTGAGATTTTAAAATTATTTCCACGATTCTTCCTCCAATTTCCTCCAGGATTTCTCCTTGCCATTCTACGACAATTCCTCCTTTAAACATCGCAGTTTCTCACAGAATTCTTCTCGCGAGCTCTTCCTTGAGTCCAAGTTTTTTTTTTGTCCTAGAGGTTTGTCAGAACTTTCAGAACTATCCTGAGAGTGTTTACGTATTTGCTCCCATAAATAGATCCTTCCTAGATCTCTGGGCAAAAGCACAACCTTGTGATCAGCTTGATTGCTGTCAGGTCTCGGTCTCGGGGCTTAAATGTATCTTTACTCTACAGAGAAAGATTCACACTCGTGGTGCCAACAAGAACCGATACTTTTCGTGATCAAATCAAGAAGCGTTACGGTTCTTTTTTGTTGTTTTTGATATATTTGATTTCTATTTACAGGAAGGAAGTTGATACACAATATGTCCTTGTATTTTTTGACATTATTAATCAAGCTCCCTAGCTTTGAAGACATAAGAACGAGAAGAACTAGCATGAACGGTTCACTGAAAATCAAGCACCATATCGTCAAACTTGTTCATTTTTGTGAAAATAGCAAAGGTAAATAACGTTGACCATTTAATTAACAACACATTCTTTCACAGCTCATCCCGCAAAATCAATCTCCTACCTTTCCTCATCCTTAAGGCCACGCAAAACTTAAAAGCCGCATGGCTAAAGAGGTTGCAATGCCTACTCCCAAATTCCACGGTGTATTATGGACGGTGTGAGTCCTTGGACTTGCATTGAAGACTTGGCCCCATGACCCCCTTGTGCATCAATAAAATAAAATAAAATAAAATAAAATAAATAAATAGATTCTTCCTAGATTTTTTCGGTGTTATTTCGCGATTTCTGAGAGTTGTTCCTGGGATTTCTTCTAGAGTTTCTTCCATGATTTCTACTAGAGCTTCTCATAATTTCTACAGGAGATTTTTACGGAGTCTCGATATTTTCCCCATCTTTTTACTGAGTTCTCAACAGCAGATTTAACTCGGTACGCTCGGTTATCCCTTTTACTGAATACTCTGTAAATGAGATAACGAGTTCTGTAAATGAACTGTCAAAAATTACAGATGAACGGTAAATATCGTTACTGATGTACAGTAAATATTGATTACCGAGTGTACCGAGTTAAATCTGCTGTTGAGAACTCAGTAAAAAAGATGAAAAAATACAGAACTCAGCGAAAAATTTACTGAGCTGGAAAATCATAATCTTAGTGTGTACTTCATTACCTCTCCGGGGTTTCTTCCAGAGGTTTCCCGATATGTTTCCAGAGTTTCTCGCTGGATTGCTCGGAGATCCCTCCAAAGTTTATCCAAAGCTCCATTAGGAATTTCTCTTAGTGATTTTCCAGGATTGCTTTTCAACAGTTTCTCTTTGGATTGTTGCAGAAGTTCTTCCAGGAATTTATCCTTGAGTTTTCCGACGTTTCTTTTGGATTTTCTTGCGGGCTTCATCTTATAGGTTTTCAGAGCTTCTTGAATTTCCTTAACATTTCCTCCCGGGATTATCTCTAGAGCTTTTTTTTAGATGTCTCAGTTTTTCTCAGGATATCTTCTTATATTTCTCCGGGCATTTCTTACAAGGAATTTTGTTATCCCAGGGGACATTCCAAAGAAAAAATCCTGGAAAATCCCTGCAAGAACTCCGGGAGCAACTTTTAAAGAATTGCTAAAACGAGCATCCAGAATCTCGCTACAATTTCTGGTACACGGTAAAAAATTTGCACGCACGATGTAAGGGAAAAATCCATTAGCTATTCAACAACCCAATCAACATGATCAGCAATGTTTTTCCGTTGAAATCACAATGCTGTCAGTGTTGATTTCAGAGCCAAAACAAACCCACCGGAGAAATTAACTGAAAATCACTTCGATTTGCAATACTGTATAAAGCAGTACGATCCAAAGTGAAAAGCTATTGGTTTGGTAATGACTGTTTTGGACATGAAAGTAAATATAGATGACAGGTAGTAGAAAGTGTTTCGCTTCGATACGATCCTCTCTAACAGATGTGAAGTAGTGTAGTGGGAAAACAGATGATCGTGAATCTCAAGGTCCTGGTATCGTATCTTGGGTGTGGTGAACACTTTTTTTAATTCTAGTTTTATAATCAAAACATTGTCAACTACGAATTGAAGTGAATTTCCATTTAAATTGAAGAGGCATTGAATGTTCTTTTTCGAATGATATTTAACTGATAACAAACTGATTAGACAGTAGTGCGAATTCAAGTGCCAATAAGTTTATATCAGAGTGCAGATTTTTTACCGTGTAGGCATTCTGGGAAAAGCTCTAACAACGTGTTAAAAATAATCTCAGGTGGATAACAACAAGAAATCCGACAAACAACTACAAAGTAAAGCCTTGAAAACGCTGTAAAATAAATCACGCGAAGAACAACGCCATGGAAAATATCAGCAAAAGTTCCTACAGAAATCCCAGAGGGCATGACGGAGCAAATCTTAGGAGAAATCCTAAGTTGAATCCAGAAAAACTCTGAGCGATATTCTTGGACCAACAGCGGAAGGAATTTTCTGAGAGATATCCCGGGAGAAACTCCGAGAGAAATCTCTGAAGACACATCAAATATCCCAGCTGAAACTTCTGGAGAAATCCAGAAAGGGAGACTCTAGAAGAAAGATCACGTAAATTTCTTGAAGAAACTATAGCTTCAAAAGAAATCACGGGAAAGGCTCCTACAGAAAATTCATGAAAAATTCCTTAAGAAATCATCGGATGAGCTCTAGAATAAATCTCAGAAATACCTCCTGTAAACTTCTAGACAAATCCAGAAAGAGAGACCCTAGAGGAAAGATCACGGAAATTTCTTGAAGAAACTATAGCTTCAGAAAATATCACGGGAGGAGCTCCTACAGAAAATTCGTGAAAAATTCCTTAAGAACTGCTTGGATGAGCTCTAGAAGAAATCTCAGAAATACCTCCTGTAGTAACTCTGGGAGAAATCATGGGAAGGACTCCTGTGGAAGTTCCAAGGGGAACACCGGAAAGAATCATGGAAAATCTTGAACAGAAATCGAGAAAACTCCACGAGAAACTCCGCTACAATATCTGCGATATGTCGTCAGAGAAACGTTTATGGAGATCTCGGAATTAATCCTGGTAGAAATCGAAAATGTCTTTCAGCTCTCCCACGAGAGACGCTGGGAGCAATACCGGGAAAACTTCTCCTGAAACTCTGTAGAATCCTCGTAAAAAAATCCATCGTAAAAGAAATCGGTCGCAATTCAGTACATGGTGTAAATGTTGACATTCTACGAAAAAACTGGCATTGGAATTTTGACTTCGTTTCTATCGACATTATTTCACTCTTCTTTGCTGAAGAGAGTCGAGTAAGATGGAGCAAACGGGTTGTCCTCATCGAACCACGTAATTCCATCGCCAGTGCGATGCGATGCGCCATTCGCCTGGCTTTCTTATTCCTTCGTAGTTCGGATCGGGCGCGAATCAACAAATGGTGGAATGGGACACCCATTCGACGAAGTTTGCTGTGGTTCCTAACAAGCAGCCACACAAACAAAAGCGATAACCATTCACTGTTGAGTGGCTTCCAATGCGATTAGGATGGCGCTGCGAATCCAGTTCGACTTTCTATTTCGCGGAATCGTAACTTGTTCTGTGGCTTAGTTGGTTAATGCGCCAGGCTAGCAATACGGAGCCGTGGGTTCGAATCTCATCAAAACAAGTGGTAACTCTATTTTTCACAATTTTATCTCAATTTATCAATTAAACACACTTTGCCTTCGAATGCATCAAGTGTTTACGTTTATTTCAGACATACAAGCCGACTGGTAAAATATTTTTTTTTTCAAGTTAATTAATCATTCCTCAATTCATGTGACTTCATTGTCAATTTGACCCTCGGTTTTTATTACAAACAATTAATTGAGCCACTAAAAAGTGACCCGCCACTAGCCCTGCCCATTATGGATCTCGGTAACGGCCCACCAGAACACGTGAAATCTCTAAGGCTTGATCAGCGCTCCGTCATCGTGGTCGATGGAGTGATTAGTTACTTTCCCATAATAGAATTTGTAATGGAAACAAACACCCCCCTCGGAAAAGCCTACAACTACCAGCAATAGTTAGTACCAAGGTATAATCCCGTTGAGAAGGATCCATTGCAAGAGCTTTGGGATGAACTCGTCCATCAGCGTGCCGTTGCTATAACTGTAGGGCAAGGTGTGGCGAAAGGCTCGATGAGGCTTTGTTGTTATTATGTTTGTTGTAAGTTACAAAGCGGTGTAAGAAGATTTGAACGAGAGTGTTGCGTTTCATCTACGAAGAAAAGGTTTACTAAGCTGTATTTCGATTGCTTAGTTCCAACCTAAATAAGTATCATTTCACCCCACTATGCTCTACAGAGCGACAGCAGAGGGAAGCCAGCCAGTGACACCTCCCAAAAGCCAATAGAATTATGGGTGGCCCATGTTTGCTTTGTCACGTGGTGGAGCTCTGGTTTGGCTAGGTGCGCAAAAACAAAAATACTTCTTGATGATGGTCATCGGCTTCGGCCACCACTTCGAGTCCGGTCCTAACTCAACAACAACCAACCAGAACAAAAGCCAGGGCTTAGCACACGGTTAGCATTGGTCGGCTGGCTGGCTGGTCGGTCAGCTGCCTGCCAGTTTGAAACATACACAACATACGTTTACGAGGACGAGGACGACGACGGACGAGGACTGAGGGGATACACAGCGCTCATGTAAAACAGTATGTTATCCTCTCTCTCAGTAGGATCGACCTCTTGGGTCCGGATATGCGGCCGGTTGGAGCTCTGGCTGTCTGCCTGCTGTCGGTCGTACGTTGTCGATGGTTTGTGGTAGCGCGGTAATTGGTTTGCTTGACCAAAATTATTTTCTTATTGTTACTGGGGGATCAGCACGGTTGGGATGGGACGCCACGACGGCGGCACACATGAGGGGAATTGAAAAAGAAGTGAGGTTATTAATTCAGGGATCTCTCTACGGAGGATAACGAGAAACAGGTGTTTGATACCAGCAGGATGAGACAGCTGATCCGAAAGCGTCTGCCTATGTGGTTGCTCTCTTAAGTGCGACTGGCGGCCGGCAGCTGTAAAGTAGGGCTACTAGGTGTGACATGGCTCCGGGTAGGATTATTGTTATTAAGATAGAATGCCCATTCGTCCCAACCTGAATTTATGAGGTTATAATGGGGGGCCTAATGGACGAGTTGAGCTTGGGTGGGATACGTTGCAAATTGAGGGATCGTAACATGGGGTTTTAAAGCTAAATGCTGAGCAGCTTAGTACTTTTAGCACTACAGTAACGACCTGGATGTTTTGGATGTCTTGTTAGCAACACCTACAGTAAAAATTTATAAGTTAAATACAATGATACATATTACTCTTCACTGGCATTTTATCTGATTTGCTGGTATGTCTGAAACATACTGGAAACAATTGTAATTAGAAGGCACGAAATGTTGCTAATTGAGAAATTGAGAGATGAAATTTGTGAAAAAATCGCGTTCTGGTGAGATTTGAACCCACGACTTCGTATTCGCTAGACCGGCGCTTTAATCAACTAAGCCACAAAACAGGTAATGATTCTGCGGATTAGAAAGCTCAACTGACTCCGAACCCAAACCGTGAACACTCCATTTTCACAAATCCATCTTAAATTCGTTCTCAATTGTAGTTAGTGGTTACAAACGCGAGTGTGTTGTGGATTGGCATCTAAGCCGAAAAAAGATGGGTTTGTGAAAAAGGAGTGTTCACGGTGTGGCTTCGGAGACAGTTTGGCATTCTATTCCGCAGAATCATTACCTGTTCTGTGGCTTAGTTAATTAAGGACATAGTTGCAGGGGTTACAAAATGGCAGCGAGTATGGCCGCCACTCTCTCCCTTATACCTCCCTCCCCTCACCATAGTCTTCGAGAAGCGCGGAAGTTAGCGAACAATTTCTCAAAATTATACTTGCTTACCTTCTCAAATTGCACTCAGGTTGCTACTTCTGGTAGACAACTATATTTTTCATCCGTTAGGAAGTACTGCTTTGCAATTTTCACAATATTTTCACAATTTCGTGACAAAATGTAGCACACACTGCACTTTTTTTCTTCGACAAGCGCGTCACCCTTATTTTCAAATCACTTTTTAACAGCCTTCTACACAACACAGCACTTTAATAAGTTGATCGATTACGTGAAATTGTCCGCACTTTCGCCTGACCTACCGTTTATCGCGAAAAACTTACGCGTTTTCCACTTTTGTGGCCGAAAACCCGGATCAATTTACATCGCGGTTCGCTAAAACGGAAAAGCGTACCGTTAAACTGAGTGGTATTGTTCAACGTACGGTGAATTTGATTAAACCGCAGTTCATGTTTATCACGAAACAAGGCTGTTATTTTGTTAATCTTTTTAACTATTTTAAATATCATACTGCCAATGTGATTTCAATAAATTACAGAACAATCGTTCGCTGTTTGTGAGTTGAAATTACATCAATTAATGTCACCCCATAACACGATAGTTTTCTACGGTCAGAGAGAATAAGTACGAGAGAAGAGAGGAGAGAGTTGTCAACAAAAACGTAAATAAAGTGGTGCACAATGGGATAATTGGTGAAAATATTGGGCAAAGTAGGGATTTAAATAAATTTAAAAATATTTTATAAGAACAAATTGTGTTGGTGGGCATATGCAATAAATCATATGTGTGCCAAAATTCAAAGGTACAACTGCTATTTTAATACAGCTCATTTTGGAACGTTTTTGTTAGTTTATTTGACCAAGTCACACTACACTGTGCGCCGTCTGATTTGTTTGTTTTGAGTGGGTGGTTGAGAGGGTTATTAGAGCGGGAGCCAAGCTTATTATTATGATCTCGAGCAACCTTCACCTTAAAGCGCTGGTCTAGCGAATACGAAGGCGTGGGTGCAAATCCCACCAGAACGCGTTTTTTTACAGTTTATCTGTCATTTTGTCAGGCAGTACGACGTTTGTCGGAACAGTTAGTATACAGGGTGTTAGGTTCTTGAGTGCAAACTTTTTAAAGGGTGGTAGAGGACCATAAATGGTGAAGAAAATTGTTCTACGCTTATGCTCAAATCTCAACCGTTACGTAGTTATTGAACTCCCCATGTTTTTTACTCTTAATGCCTTAACTGGCTATAACTTAATGGTCAAACTTATTGCAGTTTTTTTACCCTTATTCGAAAGATTATTGAATTTTCTATCGAATGGCATCTTTGAACTGATAAGTTTAGTTAAATAACTAAGTTTTCTAGAGCAAATAGCCTAAAAGTTGTGTTTTAATTTGTTTTTGCCAATTATCTTTGAAAAATGCGTAATAATTTAAATTTCTTTCTTTGGCAAAGTTGTGGCCCCTGTTCCATTCTACAATTTGTTCTTTGACATCATACTTTTATCTATTATCGTTTTCTTGCAATTCGATTTAAACGTCGCATTTCAGATCATAAATTTGCAATCGTCATGGTAAGCACTTTTTTTGCGCACTGTGCCGCACGTTTAAATCAAAATTGCAAGAAAACGATAAGAGCTAGAAGTTTGGCGTCAAAGGACGAATTGTAGAGTGGAACATGGGGAGTTCAATAACTACGCAACGGTTGAGATTTGAGCAAATGCGTAGAACATTTTTTTCACCATCTATGGTCCTCTATCACCCTTTAAAAAGTTTGCACTCAGAAACCTAACACCCTGTATATACAAAGTGACATACATTTATTACATATCTAGTAGTAGATTCATCGACTTTCAAAAAAAGGTTAATAAAAATTACAAAACTTTTTTGCGAGTGACGTTTTCAAACAATAACGAACCAGCATAATTTCAATCAGCATAGAAAAAAAAAACGAAAACAATGTTGAAAATACAAATATCAGGGCCCATTTAGCCGAGGCGGTAAACGCACGGGTATTCAGCATGACCATGCTGAGGGTGACGGGTTCGATTCCCGGCCGGTCCAGGATCTTTTCGTAAAGGAAATTTCCTTGACTTCCTTGGGCATAGAGTATCTTCGTGCCTGCCACACGATATACACATGCAAAATGGTCATTGGCAGAGGAAGCTCTCAGTTAAAAACTGTGGAAGTGCTCATTGAACACTAAGCTGAGAAGCAGGCTTTGTCCCAGTAAGGACGTTACGCCAAGAAGAGGAGGACAAATATCCGAAGAGCCGCAATTTTGGAAAACCTTACTAGATAGATACAACATTGCATTGGTACGGATTATTTACGGTTCAGATGATCAGATTTCATCTAGAAAACCAACCCATCATAAACATCAAAGCGATATTTTAATCTTTGCCTGCGCATCCATTGGTCCTTCCATCGAACTTCGAAAATCGCAACATCCGTTCCGTTGTTGGTTAGGCATTCGACAGAAAAGCTACCACTATCTGTACCGAAAGATCTTCAATTCCTGAATCAATTTACTTTTAGACATATATTTTTTGACTGCCAATCTGTTCCAGCTCGGCCATTCTGTCTCCCTCATAAGGGAGCATCCATAAATGACGCTGCATTTTTGGTCGGTTTTTGATACCCCCTCCCTGCTTGTAGCCTATTTTCCTATACCTTAATACATGATTCGTACCAAAATCAGAGAATCCTCCATCTCCCCTAAACTGCGACGTCATTAATGGAAGATCCTCTAGCGTTGTAAACTACCCGAAAGCAACGAACTTGATACGATAGAGTACCTCTCGAGGAGCACATTTCAAGCAAAAAGATCAAATACCATCAATATCACCAAACAAAAGGCTCCTCCGTCAAACAACATCAGCCGCTCCAGCCAGGCCAGACCAGGCCAGGCGTAGACAGTCGGACAAACAGAAAGAAGTAGCAACAAGAGCAAAACCAATAACAACACCACTTTGGGACTGGTTTAATAAGTGCAGATGGGGCGGCCTTATTCTCTTCCTATCTTCGAGCGACGATGGAGAGAGCGATGGCTGTTCGCACACATGTAGTTCGACAACAACCAACAGGCCGAAGTTGGAACTGATTTTGTACATTCGTAGCAGCGCATCCTTCCAGCCAAAATCTGAGTCTGACAGCTAGTCAGTTCGAGCGGAACATTTGAAATGGACCCAAGGTACAAAATGGGAACATTGAGTTGGGAATTTTGGCACAAATAGATCGCCAGTAGCGTCGTTTTAAATTTGACAAATTCTAGTAGAAGTTGATACATTTCTTGACAAAAATGGTTTAGTGTTGAATAGATAAACTAGGTAGACTAACTTGTACTGACTTGTCTAACCCTCTAAGCAGAATACCCTCTTCGAATGAGTTAATAAACTTTTGTTCTTTCGATTCCGCCCTATTTTGCTTATCCTTTGACAGATACGCGTATTTCGACAATCACTTGTAATCTTCTTCAGTGCCAGTTATCCACTGTGGATAACTGACACTGAGGAAGATTATAAGTGGTAGTCAAAATACGCGTATCTGTCAAAGGATAAGCAAAAGAGGGCGGAATTAAAGAGTACAAAACTGATTACACTCATTCGTAGATAGACTATGAATTGTAGACTTTGGACTTACACAAGGAAGCTTCACTCTGTTGTTGTTTTGGGCGAAAATGGCGTATGGTACGTCAGAATGCAGGTCAATAAAGAGTGGACAAGGAAGACGTGGAAGAATGTGTTGATACAATTGCTTGCTCACTGCAGATTGTCTATATTAATGTACCCGAGCGCAAGTTCATGACGATTATCTAAGAAAAAAGTTATCAATAATTTAAGTGAATCTCAAAAGTTTAACTTGGTCTGTTTCAAACAACTCAGATCTAAAAACTGGCAGAATTAATAATAACAAATCAAGTTTGTTCCCGCATTTGGAACGTTTCGACAAGTTACACTGAATTTTTCCACACAGTAATTGTGAGGAAACTAAACAGCAGAGATCACCATTCTCTGCTGGAGACACCCCCAACAACTTGATGAAGCTCCGTCCGAGTGTTGCGTTGCAATGACTATTGGAAGGGAGATAACACACCACAGCAGAAGGAAACGAGAAAAACTCTTTCCTGCACGTATCAACATATGAGTCAGTATGTGTGTGCAAGAGTACCAACGAACGAACGAACGGATTGTTGGTTGGTGTATCAAGTTGAGTGCAGGAAACGCAGAGACAAAGCCCAAAGCTTCACACAACAGTTTCAGTCGTTTGGATTGGCCGCTGGCTGGTTGGGCTGGCAAGGCAAAGGCAAGCACTGCCAATGATGACTGTTACTGAAATCCACGTCGGTGCAATGCTTCCCCATAGCCTTATTGCCATCGAAATAGCAACAAGATGCCTAACGACAAAACATTACAGGGGTGAACTACTTGGGGGGAACTTTTTGTTCACAGAATGAAACTTTGATGGTGATTGAAATAATTTTACCTAATTAGAATTGGAAAGTGTGCTGAGTAGTGTGGGTAATCGGAACCGTTTTCTCAGATCAAAGCTTTTTTGGTTCCGTTTCGGGTCCTGAGTATCTGTGCAAAATTTGAGCACGATCGGTTGCGTCTACACTTTGCGCATTGCAATTGAAATTTGTATGGGATTTTGTATGGGCAAACATACTTTTTTGCATTTTAGCCATAATTTGAAAAAGTTTGTCTGAAACTTTTCAACCGATACTGTAAAATAATAGCCTAGAATGTCCTGAAAAACTTTGTTGAAGACCGCAAAGTGATCCGATGCTTGTGAAAATAGTTATAACCAACGAACCGCATGCATGTGTTTATGTTTTAACATGTAAAGGAATAACATTAGCAACAAAATCATGCTGTTTCGCCAAGAAATGCCAACGCTATAACTTTTTTCATAAGCATCAGATCACTTCGCGGTCTTCGACAAAGTTTTTCAGGACACCCTAGGTTTTCTCTTTATCGGTTACACGGTTTTAGAAAAATTCGTGCTTGTTATGAGAGAAATGCAAAAAAGTGTGTTTTCCCATGTGAATCCCCATACAAACTTCAAACACGATGCGCAAAACGTAGACATAACCGATCGTGCCCAAATTTTGCACACTTATTTGGGTCCAGAAATGGGATCAAAAAAGCTTTGATCTGATGGGATACCATTGAATTTTTCTATTTTCCATATAAACGATGACCCACTCTAGTGCTGAGTTATGGCTTCCTGGAATTTTACATAAATTTCTTCCGGGATTTCTTCGCGGTTTCTCCACGTAGTACTTCTAAGACTCCAGGAGTTTCTATCAAGATTCCCGAGGTGTTCAGTGAGCTTTATGAAATTCTCCTGGTATTTTGTGGGGTTCCTTCAGAAGCTCCAACTGGGATTCTTCCAGCAGTTTCTTTTGAAATTCCTAAAATGGTTCCTTTCGGAAATTCTCCAGGAGCTCTGCCTCTATGTCTTAAGAGATTCCTCGACAGATTCTTTCCGGATATGTTAAGGAATATCTTCTGGGATTCCTCCCGGAGTTTCTGGATTCCTTATTCTAGGAATTCATTCCGAGAATCCTCCAGGAATTGTCTCTGAGATTAGCGCAACATTTTTTTCTGAGATTTTTTTAAAGAAATTCCAAGATTTCCCTTTGGAATTCTTTCAGGAGTTCGTTTTGATATTCCTATATTCAGTCTGGGACTCCCCTATGAACTCCTTCCATGATTTATTCTGGGACTAAGGAATATCTGGAAAACGAAGAGTTGAACTCTGGAAGAAATTCATTGCAAAGCTGCTGGTGGAGTTCTTGAAAAAATATGTTGGAGGTGTTCTTCAAGGAACTCCTTAAGTCATTCCATAAGGAATTCCAAAAAATCCGCCAGCAGAAATTCCTTGAAATTCTCCTGGAGGAATTCCGTAATGAAATCCTTATAAGATTTCCATGGAGAGCAACTGGGAGAATTAAAGAGGAATTCCAAAAGGATGCGCTGGAGAGAAGCTCCCGGAGGTATTCTGGTAGCAATCCCGGAAGAAATTCGTGGAGCATCCTGGGTGAAGTTCCCAGAGGAATCTTGGAATGAGTTCCCAATGGAATCACTAAAGAAATTCTTAGAGGAATTCAGGAAGCGGTTCCTGAAGAAATCTTGAAAGCAGTTCCTGATTGAATTCCGGGAGGAGTTCCCGGATGAATGTCGGAAGTAGTTTCCGAAGGAATCTCCGGGAAGTAGTATCTGGAGGAATTCCGGAAAAGGGTCTTGAAGAAAATTTGGAAGAAGTTCCCGGAGTAATGCCCACAGGAATCCCGCAAGTAATTCCTTAAACAACCCCGGAAGGAGTTTCTGGAGGAATCCCAGCTCTGTCACCATGTCCTCAGGGATAACTCCACAGATTCTTTCCGGATTTGTGAAAGAATACCTTCTGAGATTGCTGCAGGAGTTCCTGGATTCCTCTAGGAACTCCTCCTGAAATATTTCTAGATTCTTTTGATCTATATCTATCTATCTATCTATATATATAAAAATGAGTTTGAAGTTCCTTTGAGGCAACAAAACTCACGAACGGCTGAACCAATCAGGATGACTCTTGCATGGTTCGATTCGTATTCATGGTGGCTGTGTTTATATGTATAAAAAGTTACGAAAATCAACTAGAAAAGTAAGAAAATTGAAAAAGTGCTGATTTTCTTATGAGCCGGGAAGAAATTCAGCGTGATCGAAATTAAATCAATCTAGAGTGCGTTGCTACGATGACCTCAACAGTTGTCAAACCATCACAAGTGGGCAAGACAAAGTTTGCCGGGACAGCTAGTCTATATAGGCCACTGCATGGAATTCTTTCCTTCTCTTTCACTCTTACAGAGACTTTGTAAACAACAAGGCCAAGAAACGTCAAAATCCCATACAAAATCAAAACAATGCAGTGCCCTATATATAAAAATGAGTTTGAAGTTCCTTTGAGGCAACAAAACTTAAGAACGAGTGGATCGATCATCATGATTCTTGCTCGGTTCGATTCGTATTCGTGTTGGCTGTGTTTATATGTACAAAAAGTTACAAAAATCATCTAGAAAAGTATGAAAATAGTCAAGTTACTGATTTTTTTATGAGCTGGGAAGGAAATCAACATGATCGAAATAAAACCAATCTAGAGGGCGGTGCTGCAATGACCTTAACAGTTGTCAAACCATCACAAGTGGGCAAGACAAAGTTTGCCGGGTCTACTAGTTATGTATAAAAATGAAAGTTCCTTTGAGGCAACAAAACTCAAGAACGGATGAACCGATCAGCATGACTCTTGCACGGTTCGGTTCGTATTCGTGGTGGCTGTGTTTATATGTACAAAAAGTTACGAAAATCAACTGGAAAAGTAAGAAAATTGAAAAAGTACTGATTTTTCATTAGCTGGAAAGGAAATCAACGCGATCGAAAATGAAACAATCTAGAGTGCGGTGCTATTTTGAGCTCAACAGTTGTCAAGCCACCACAAGACGGCAAGACAAAGTTTGCCGGGACCGCTAGTATTCTTATAAAGGATCAGTCTGGGATTCCTCTATGAGCTCCTCTTATGATTTCTTCTGAGCTTTCTTCAGGGGCTTTAATGGATTCATTCCGGGATATCTCCAGGAGCTCTAGGAATTCCTTCCGAGCTAGTTTATTTTTAAACGTTTTCAGAAGTTTTCCTGGAAAAGGAATTTATTAAATCCCAAACAGATCTGTAGGAGGAAAACAAGAAAGAACTCTGAGAGGAATTTATTGCAAAGCTGGCAAAGGAGTTTTTTTTTTAAGAAAGTAGACGGTGTTTCTCAAGGAACTGCAAGAGTAATTGCATAAGTAATCCTACAAAAAACTCCTTAAAATTCTCCTGGAGGAATTCCTTAATAAAATCCTTATAGGATTTCCATTAAGAACATCTTGGAGAATTTAAGAATGAACTTCCCGAGGAATTCCAGAAGGATGCGCTGGAGTTACCTGAGGTTTTCTGGTAGCAGTTCCAAAAAAAAATCCGAAGAGCTCCCTAAAGCAATAACGGAAGAAGTTCATGGAGGATTCTGGAAGGAGTCCCAGAATGAGTTCTCAATGGAAACCCTAAAACAATTTCTACAGAAAGTCAAGAAGGTGTTCCTGAAGAAACACTGGAAACACTTCCTGATTAAATCCTCAAAGGAGTTCCCGAGTGAATATCGGAAGTAGTTCTCGAAGGGAAGGCGGGAAGTGATTCTTGGAAGAATTCCGTAAGAGGTTCTCATAGGAATCTTGGAATGAGTTCCGGGAGGCATGCTCACATGAATCCCGAAAGTAATTCCTTTAACATCCCCAGAAGATGTTCCTGGAGGAATCCCAGAAGTTGTTCTTGGTCGAATACCGGGATAATTTCTTGGATTCCTGGGAGGATTTCCTAGATGAATCCCAGGAAGAATTGCGGAAGAAACCTCAAAAGGAACTCTTGGAGCAACCTCCTCGAGGAATCCTGGGGAATCTCGGATGGAATCAATGAAGGAATTACGAAAGGGAGCTTTGAAGAAATCCAAGAAGGAATTCCTGAAGAAAACCCGGAAGGAACTTCTAATGGTTCAGGCTTGCAATCACAGAAATAAGCTTTGGTTGTTTTATTTCATCGCCGACGTTTCGATCGTCTGGATCGGATCTTCTTCAGAGCTCGAAGTTAACCAAGCCCTGGAGGAGATCCAAACCCGACGATCGAAACGTCAACGACTGCAAGCCCAAACCATTAGAAGTTCTACCAAAATCAGTCATCCAAGAAGCCCGGAAGAAATTTCTGGGGAATCCCGGAGAAGTACTGGCTGAAATTGTTAGAAGGATCCCAGAAGAAATTTTCAGAAGGAACTGTGGAAGGAACCCGTAAAAGAACTTCCCAAAAGGGTAACGAGGGTACAGATCCTCATTCTTCTTTCGTTGGTCGAAACCGCAATTGAGTTAAGTTTTAGCGTGGTAATCTTCTACAAATTTGTTCCTGTAGTATCAACTGCTGTTTTCTTCATTTTTGGCCTAATCGAACAAGACTGTTGGATACTAAAATCACTTGATTCAATTCAAAATACAACTTATTTATCTAGCGTAAACTGGATTGCTTAGTAAAACGATTCAGCACAAAACTTGAAGTGCACCTTGAAATACAAGCCTACTTCTGAAAATGAAAACACTCCACCAAGTTCCAAGCCCACGCGAAACCCAACCCTGAATACAACCCTCTACCGAACGGAGACGCCAGAGGACGCGGGATAGGAATCTCTCATGCACTGGAGAGCAAAAATGGTAATAACAAAAATTCAAAACACATTCTCTTCCATTGATTCACATTGTGCTCTGTTGCTGTTGCTTTCCGCGTACTGCGCCCGGCTGGATACCATCCGAACCCTCGCTTGCTAGATATACGAATACGACATCGCAGTCTTCGGTCGGTCGGTATCTCCGAGTCTCCGGACTGCTGCCTGCCCCAACCTCCCCAACTCTCCAGAGCTTGGATGGACAGCAGCAGCAGCAGCACCGAGTGTTGTGGTGCGCTGAATCGGTTGTAAATGACGCAAACGTACGTCGTCGTCGTCGACAAGAGAATACCAATTCAGTCACGCGGTTCTGACATTTCAAAACGCGGGACGGGAGTGGAGGGATGGTCAAAGGGGGGCGTTGGGGAAGAGCAACAATGATCTTCTCTTCATACCAAACCTCCCCCAAACCCGTTCTCCGCGCACTTGCTAATTCAAAGAACACTGATGGTATACATACAGTGTTGTTGTTACTTGTGTCGGCTTGCAGAAATCTGTCTGACAGCGGAGCTCGGATGGAGCTTGAGCTTGTCCGGCCGAACGATCGTAACTTCGACACGGGCATATTTATTCACACATTTGCAGACATTTGCTCATGGAAGCTTTCCTCATTTCTGTGGCTTGAAGCTTAACTATGGGTTACAATGATTCACATTTTCGCATTCGGAAATGTCATCGGAAAAGCGACCAAGATGTCACTGCCAGTACTGTTAAATATCACAAATTTCACGAGATTTTGACAATTGAATATTGCGAATATCACGCTTGCTGTGAGAGTAATTATGGACGGAGATATGTTTCGGTGTCACTTTTTGCGTTACTGAAACGTAACTGTGGTGAAACTAAATGGTAGAACATTACTTTTGCAATCTGCATTTTTTTCAAAATTATGACATTTAATAATACTGGTGGCTGAGACTTCTAGTAATTTTCTCCAGAAAAATCACATGAAGTTGATAAAATTCATTGTAAATTCAAATATCAATCCGTATAACTCCGTATACACTGCACATATACTGTGATGGAAATGATGGAAATACTGTGATGGAAAATGTCATAAAAATGTCATTTCGTTATTTGCTAATTTCAATGCACTTAATCGGAAATTTTAATCGACGACATCATTGATTACTATCCATGACTAATCAGCGTTATGGACTGGTGATGCGTACGAACAGAAATTTACATCAAAATGGTGTAAATAAAAAAAAATGTCATAACATTTTTTTCATGAAATTCCGCGACATTTTCCATCCTTTGTGCTAGTCAGTTTTAGCGTGTGCTTCAATTCTGCCGCAGAAAAAGCACGACTCCGGGAAGAACATCTATGCCAACAAGCACACAAAGAGATCGAAAGTAAATGCCGAAGAACCCAACAAAAAAAGCAACCAAACGAGAATTAGCGTGTTTGGAGTCCATCATGCACGGGGGCTAACTGGAAGAAGACGACGTCGACGACGACGGTGGGTTCCGGTCCAGAGGCTACATGCCGGGCGGGGGAGGATCCAAACGAAAGAGAAACGAAAGCATAATCAGAGCACGAACCGAAAAAAAGCACCCCGCCGAATCGATGTGCTTGAGACGCTCTTCCCCAGTCCTCCAGTACTAGGTATAGAAGGTAAATCTTTGACCATACTGGAAGAGAGAACGCCGCACCGCACCGACGAATACGAGCGTGTGGCGGAGGACCGGTTTCGAGGGGTGAGCCAATGGTAATACGGAAAGACGACGACCCGATGCGATGGTAGAAAACAAATTGAACTGCGATCCTGAATTCGTGATGGCTTATTTGAATAATGGATTTCGAGTTGCGACATTGTTAATTTGGAGAAAAAAAATGCGAGGAATAGGCAATGGGAGAAGGTTATGGGGGGCGCGGAGGCTTTTGTTGGCGAAGCACCAGTTATTGGGCAAATTGTGATACGGTAGGTAGGTCGGCAAATATCGTTCGAGCGTTCTGAAAGGAAAGTTTTGCTGTGCTAGAGCTAGACATATTTCTACGATATTCAATGGGAAAATGTCTTTCAAATTGAACTGTTTTATAATACTCTTTGCATCTGAAAATGTTCTGAATTGTATACTAGAAGCAGTGGTTTTCTTGTACATTGGAACAGTTACAGAATTATTACGTTTTCTGGGCGACCGAATGCGTCGTCAGTTACTTCTTTTTGCCCACATTGACAGTGTTCTGAACTTCTGACGTATCAGGCGCCATGTCTGTTAGTCGAAAGAAGATATCTATTAATCCATTGAGTTGATGATCTATTGATTACGATCTCTGCTTTTTATTAAGTAGATCTAACGTCCAATCCTTGATCTGTATTCTTTGTCTATATCTCAATTTATCGCTAGAACAAAAATGGTTCTTGCAAAAGCCCGTTTAACGTGGGCGAGCGAATGCGTCATTAGTTACTTCTTCTTGCCCACATTGACAGTATTCTGAACTTCTGACGTACCAGACGCCATTTTTGCCTGAAGGTTGGAAATCGCCAGCACTTACATGCAGAAGTAGTCGTTTTTCTGTGCATTGGAACAGTTACAGAATTATTACGTTTTCTGGGCGAGGGAATGCGTCGTCAGTTATTGCTTCTTGCCCACATTGAAAGTGTTCTGAACTTCTGACGTACCAGGCGCCATTTTTGCCTGAAGATTTGGAAATCACAAGCACTAACTTGTCTAGGATACTGTTGGTCGACAGAAGATATCTAATGTGTATTTTTTGTGTTTGCACTCTTGAACTTCTGACGTACTAGGCGTCATATTTGCCTGAAGATTGGAAATCATCAGTACTTACATGCAGAGGATGTCTGTTAGTCGATAGAAGATATTGGTCCATTAAAGTGCAGCTGATATGGCGACAATAGAGTGCAACTACGGGCAATCAATCAACCCAAGTAATGAAAAGAATAAATTCTAACTAGTGAAACTTTAATCAAGGGCTTGAAAAGAGTTTTAAATGCAATTCATGGATTAGGTTCATTTAACAATTGTTTAATGCAGTAATTTAGATTATAGAAAGCAACGTAGTAAACCAATCAAGACTAAAAAAACTGTAGAATATTTACCAATTCCCAAAAAGTTCCCACATGAATCTTCGCGGTCTCTCGCAGGACACATTTCACCACAAATACCTTTCAACTCTCACCGAAAAAAAATTGATCCCTTGTGCAGCAGTAAATTATCGTTTAATGCGACAAAATTTCTCAATTACTTGGCCCCTCGTCGTTCTTTCCCAAGCCCGAGGCCCCACAATAAACATAACGAAAATCCCAGCCTACTCTCCGTCCAAAGGTGTGCGGCTTGAACAGTGTTATCCAAACTGAGAGAACGCTCGGCGGAAACACCCGCCGACACCGCCGGAGAAGTTATGTATAGCGTAGCGATACGGTAGGCGGAACCGGGGGGAAACTGAGAAACGGAGACGACGACGACGACGACGACGACGACGACGACGACGACGACGACGACGACGACGACGACGACGACGACGACCTGAAAGATGGAGCACAAGAAGGTTTCTTTCCTGTGCGGCGGGCGACGACGAAAGAAACGACATCGACCACTAAGACGGGTGTTTCTTACCCTGGGCTTCATCAGTGGTGCTAAGGAAAGGAAAAACGAATGTTTATGCGTCTTAGCTGTCGCTTGTTCGTGTTCTAAACAGCCAGAGTTTATTGGCCGTTCTCATCGAAGTGGTGCAAAATGCCAAAGCCAAACCAGCAAGCAACAACAACAACAACGCTAGAAGTCGTTCGATTGTTAACTCTATGACTTGTGCAACTCTCGGGCGGCAGGTAACAATCTGACAAATTTCCCTGGCAAAGCCAATCACTGACTGACTGGCTGGGTCCCTGGGTGCTTTGCTTGTCAACGCTCTCCACCAACGCAAGCCGGCGGAACAAAAACAATGCTTTGGAATCGATTTCAACAAAACTTCAGATATTGTCGCCTCATTTCGCACAAGAGGGTACTGTGAGATCGGGTGAAATTGATATCTTTGCATGTTTTAATGAATGGTTTTCAAGCAATTCATGTTTATATGAATGTTGTGTCTCTTAATTGATAGTTTGGAACTTTGCAAACCAAACGAAAACGTTTGAAGCAGTACTGAGAAGTGTTATGACTCTCAGATCATAACCCTCAGATATCATGATTCTCCTCAGGTCGGTCATGACCATCACGATGTCATGACTCTCCTCAGGTCATGACCATCACGATTTCATGACTCTCAGGTCATAACCATCACGAGACAGCCGCCGACACTACCTTAATTTCTCGACAATCGTTTTTTATGTGAAGCTCATGCAGAATGACTGAAAATATGTCAGTTACTGTGAATTTGAAAAGACAAATAAAAACGTTAGCCATATTAGTGTTGTATTACAATTGTGTCAATGTCACCCTATCCCACAGTACTGCCTTATTAAACTCGATATTTGCTTCCACAAAAACCTGGCCCCGGTTTTAGCAACTGAAAAGTTTCTGAACTCGTTCTATCAACCTGTTTACACAGGCAGAACGTGCACACTCGTTGTACGTAGTAGGTATGTAGTCGGCGCCCAATCTTCGCTCTAGTAGTATAGCGGAGCTTTTTCGGGTGCTAAACTTTTACAGTCATGCATAAATTTACATAAAATGTGAATTTGTCTACCGCGAGCGAGCGGGCGAACGAGTAAACGAACTGGGGCGTTCTATTCGCAGCTCGTGTTGCTCTACTACTGAAAATACCTGTACCAAACTCTGGCAGAGCTTCGAATCGAGCATAGCTCTACCCCCAAAGTCGCTCGATTCGATGTGCGGCTGACTCTCGTCTGGTTGTTTTGCCGGGGCTGTCAGAAACGGGTTGATTGCGTCACAGGCAACCCGCCCGCAGATGACAACGACGCGACGCTGGCTGCCAAGGAATTTGATTTTCCAACCAAATTTCGCACCTTTTGTTTGTCGGTGGAAAAGTCGACAGCGCGACAACAACGCAAAAAGCTCATCAATCTAAATTCCAATTGGAGCACAAATAGTTTATTGTTCCCACGGACGAAACGTCGTAGTCAGTCAAAGCTTGATAAACTCGATTGTGTAAAGGGACAATCTGTTCTCGCTGTGGGCGGTGGAGATTTGTGAGCGAAGGAGTGTAATTATGCAAATGCAAGATTGGAAAATATACTGCGATTTCAAAAACGACAGAAAGTATGATTTGGAGCACACGAACTGAGAAACGACAACCACTTGAGACTTCGGTCACATCAATAGTCTACGGACAAACTGACACACATATAGAGAAAATTGATTTATGAAACAATTACATGGAGCAGTATGAAACAAGCTCACCAATTTATCACAGACAACCAAGAGATGCATAAGAATGCACAAATTACATCGTATAAAATACTGTTTTAAGTTAATATCTCATATATGTACGAGGGATGGACAATTTTCATCGTATATGATGAAACAAAACTGATTACACTCATTCTAAAAATCGTATATGATGTTATTTTGTGAACTTAATGCGATGTAAAGTCAAATTAACTACATGACTACATAGCAATAAACGATAGTCAAATGCTTCATTATGACGTACATAACTTATTCGCAAAGGCATGCGAGCGAATTCTCGAAGTTTTCAGTAAATATAAAAATAAACTCGTCAGAGTATACATACAAACTCGCATAAGCGTGCGAGAGTTCAGTTTGAAATGATGCCATTTCATTTTTTTTAAATGCTCAATCGCATAGCGAATTTACACCTCTATTATCCACTCGGGCACCACGTGAGCAAATCCTATATCGAACTGGTTCCTTTTGCATTGATTTCACTGTTTACCCTATCATGGTAAAATGATGATCAAGTACAAAAGAAATTCTATCAAATCGCTGAACTTTTCCAAGAACTTTTTTTTCACAAATCCTTCGGAAATATAATAAAAATCGGTAACAGAATATTTCTAGATGTTTCAAGAGTTTTTTTGGGTCAATAGCAAAAAATTGCAGATATTTCAACCGAAAATTTCTTTGGAAAATAAATGACAGCCACTCGAAAATCATTAAGGGCCTGTCCATAAACTACGTAGACTCTTAGGGGGGGGACAGGGGGGTCTGACCAAAGTCTACGCTCCATACAAATTTCGAAAATTTTGTATGAACAAAAGTCTACGGAGGGGGAGGGGGGGTCTGAGATTGCCCAAAATGAGTCTACGTAGTTTATGGACAGCGCCTAAGGAGTCTCAACTTTGAAGCTGAACATGGATGTCTGTTCTCCTGCGCTGGTGGAACAATAGTTTAAAGATTTCGAAATTATGTTTATGATTCTTCCTGGAATTCCTTCCGAGATACCTCCTTGGATTTCTACTACAATTCCTTGAAAAACTTTAATATCACAGAATTCTTTCCACGAATTCTTTGAATTAAAGAAGTTTTTTCCTGGAGTTTACCGGAGTTTATTTTCCTACTGTTCTGCAGTGGCGATCTAGATGTTTTTACGATCTGGTCGATTTTTGATCTGGTAAATAGTTGCTTTTGAGATTTATTAGTGTCCATCCGGGATTTTTGAGAATTTTTCAGCAGATTTCTACCAGATCTCTTCTTAGGATTTTTACAGGAGTTTTTACGAGGTCTCTGCTGGGGTATCTCCCTCTCGATAGCTTCCAAACCTTTTCTTAGTGGTTTATTGGGACAGCTTTCCAACAATTTCTGTCGGAATTTTTTAGAAGGTCTTCCAGAGAGTTTTTCGATATTTCTCTTGGATTTCCTCGCGGAATTTTGGCCGTAGTTTTTCCCGAGATCACCGCTAGAGGTTTTCAGAGTTTTTATTCCTGGAATTTCCTTAACATTTCCTTTTAGAACTTTTTCCAGAGTTGTCCCAGTTTTTCCTAAACCAAAAAAAAAGTCCTGGAAAATCACTGCAAGAACTCCGGGAGCAATTATTAAAGAAATCCCAAAAGTAGCATCCAAAATCTTGGGACGATCAACAAAATCAATAAATAGAGGAACGGAACCAATTTTTAACATAGTGCACCCATTTTCATACTACCGAAAATAAAGCCAATAAACGCTATTTGCTTTTTTTTCTATTTTTTGTTAGGAGTGATCATGTATGATAACAAAAAGAACGGAAACAATTGATGCTTGAATCGTCTATTTTGGAATAGGATAAACATGTAAGTATACGCTGGAGAAGAGTGCTCATACCTTAAATAAAAGAATAATCTCAGTTGGATTGTTGCCGGAAATCCGGTACACAACTACGAGGAAAGCCTAGATAAGCTCTGTAAGAAATAACGAGAAGAATTCCATGTCCATGAGAAATATTTATCAGCAATAGCTGCTGCGAAAATCCCAGAAGGCATTCCGGCAAAATAATCTTAGGAGAAACTCCAGGTTCAATCCAGAAAAACTCCCAAAGTCATCCCAAACCCAACGCCAAAAGGAACCTCGCATTAAAAATATCGCTAAAAATGATAAAAAACACACACACACACACACACACACACACAGGCAGAAATCCTCTAAGAGAAGTCCCGTAAAATATCTGAGAATATCAAGTTAAACTTCAAAAGAAGGCGTTAAATAAATCAAGAGAAACTCTACAAGAAAGCAAACGGATTTTTTTTTGAAAAAAAAAATACTGGAGAACCTGGGAAGAACTCTTGCAGAAAATTCCTGAAAATCTCATTGAAGAATTATTGAAAAAGCTTTAGCAGAAATCCCAGGAAAACACCTGTAGCAACTTCGGGAGAAATCCCAGGAATCCATAGAGAAACATTGGATGAGATCTTTGTAGAAATCCACCGAAAATGTTATTTTGCAAACGCAGGAGGAAACTCTGGTAAATATACGACTAGGAATTCTCGGAAAAATACCGGAAAACATATGAGAAGAAATTCTACAGGATCTCCGTGAAAAACACCCGCATAGATCGGCCGAAGTTCAGCAATCCTGGAAGATTCCCAAGGAAAAATCCCGGAAAGAATTGATCGAATCTTTGAAAAATGTTTGTAGGAATCCGGAAAAATCTCCAGGTAGAATTTAAAAAGGAATACCAAGAAAAATTGCTTGAGAAATATACGAAAGAAATAGGGGGCAGCAGTGTTAAAAAAGCTATAAAAAATAAACAGCCATCTTCATGGTTACAAAATTACCATTTTTGATTTTGTCCTCGATTATCTGGCGTTCGCCAGAAAGTAAAAGTGAAAACTGTGAGGGAAATCACACTTCTTCGTTTTCAACTCCAGATAGTCCGTAACAGTTGTTGTTTTTTTTTTAAGTCGCATAAAATGCTATATCTCATCGTAATATGTAGTATGTACGTAAATAACATGTATGTAAATCACATAAGATGACGCTTCAAGTTATATAGCGTTATTATTGTCTCGCCAATGAACGTATATCGGCTTCACTTTTGTACTCATAAAGCACTTTTACTGCAACTTATGCGATGTAACTTTCCCTGTATAAAACTAAGTACGTACTACACAGACATAAACTCCATTATACGAGTAAATGTGTTGTATGGGTATGAAATCATGAATCAATAACGTTGATTCTAAAACAGTTTTGAGAACCCAGCAAGAAATTAGGGTTGTAGATAATTTCGTTGCCTTACACTGTAACGTACAGTCAGGTTTTTTTTTACGCGGGGGATACGTACCGCGTAAAAAAAACTCAGTTCAAAATTCGAAAAACCGCGTAAAAAAAGTCTCACCATTTCTCGACGAATCATGCAAAAATAAGACGATGAATTTTTTTTTTATATGGAGTTTTCATTTACGCGGCCGCGTAAATGAAAACCACGTAAAAAAGACCTGACTGTACTATTACAATTTTCAATGGGATATGTCGATTTACACAACTTTTGCATGAGTTTCTTTGAAAATCTTTTAAAAGTAGGTTCTAGCATTTTGGTTCAGACTGTTCGCCAGGATTTTTTGCTAGGATTTCACCTTCATGAAGTTCATCGGGAATTTCTCTAAAAGTTTTTCTATTTTGGGAAAGAGGATTCATGAAATCTTCCACCTGACCTCTTCTTCCAAGATATTCTTGTAAAATTATTCAACAACTTAAACCAACAATTACACCATGAACTTCTACAAGGATTCTACAAGGATATTCTGAAATGTCGTCAGAATTTTTGCGCAAGTTTAAATCTACATATGCGTTTGTTCAATAGCAGTACGTTCAAGTATTAATTAGCTTTGGATGACGATAATCCAGTCATTGTCGAAGTAATCCTCCTCTACATATTGATAGTGCCAACAACACAAACGAACGCAAATCCCATCCGCCATTGAAACAGAAAGGCTATGAACTTTCAAGGGTCAACATTACGACGTCGACGATGACGGCAAGCAGACAACTGTTGCCCTGCCAGGCTGGCTGTGTGTCAATGTGCGTTACTGTGAAGAAAAGAGATGTGCCGTGCTGCGATGGAATTCTTAAAGAGGTGAAGTACCAGGTTCCCTTCCTCTGCATCTCGCATCAGGCCAAGACAGTCTTGTTGAGGCTCTCTGCTCTGTCCTCTCTCCCACAGGGCAGGCAGGACGGATCGATCCTTCGCTGTTAGCAGCAAAGGCTTTGTTGTTTTGATACTGTTCGCGCTGTCTACAGGTTTCTTACGGAACGGAGAAAAAATAGCATGAAATGAGGAACACAAATCGGAAACTGGTTTCTTCAAGAATAGTAGTTGTCTACACGACTTGCTCGCGCTATCACTTCGGGCGTCTGTGTTGTGTAGCATTGTGCCCGGTCAATCACGTTGTTGTTGGTGCTTTTGGTACGAAGGTACTACGTGCGATGTGTATTCCGGTTCTGGGAACGATCTTTGTCAGTCTTGTTCGTGACGATTAGGTAGAACTGGATACTTTGGGGATTATCGGATATGTATCCAGAACATGGCTATTTGAATTATTCTCGTATAAGTTTTCAAAAGGTTGTAAATAAAAAATGAGCAAACCAATAGCACGTCATTAGAGCAAATCTAACAAAAAAAGAGTCGCACAGTTGAAAGAGTTTAAGGTTTGCCTAGTTCTTCTGTTGAGATTGAAACGTTAGAATCAAGAAAATATCTTCGTAGATCAACTTAGTAGAACTGTCAGATCTAATCCCCTTGTGTTTACAGAGCTCAATCAGTAGAGTTCATCCTCTCGTAAAAGAGGAAGTAAACAGACACTTTGGAAAAGGTATGTGAGATTTATCCTTGATTCGATTCTTCGCTCAATGCAAGAGTAAAGAGTGAAAGGTGCTGAATCTGCATTCGAAGGAATGCCATATCTGGCACAAAGCACAAGCCACCCGGAAAAAATCGCATTAGAAGTTCTTTCCTATATGAAAGAGTAAAATCAATCAACCCATAGAAAATCGAATCACCTTTAGCGGATCATCACCAGCAGAACGCCACACTCATCCGCAGCTCGATTTTCTGCAGATCGAATGCACGAAAATCGGCGCAAATTCAATCTCGTAAAAGCGGAAATTTGCTGGGAAGTCGATCTGGTTGGCTGGCAGACTGACTGATGGTCGAGCATCGAGCACTATAGCAGCAGCGCCAACATGGTCTCACATTGTTCTCGGTTCGGCTTCAGGGCCGCCAATCATCATCCGCCGCGCCATTTCAGCAACCTCGGTCTCAGGTCTCGGCAAGCAAAGTGGTCGATGAATGGTGCTGGTTGTTGAGTAGAACCAGCAAAAAAAAAAAGAAACAAGCACACCGTACTGATTCAAGGATCTTCCACCACGTTGAACCTTCCAATTCCAAAGCTAGCAACAGCACCAGCAACAACAACAACATCAACAACGAGAGGAGATTGTGTTACATTGAGGAATGATGGCAACGAAAGAAGAAAAAATGAAACGAAAATCGCGCATTGATGCTGTGCCGGTTACCGCCGCTGCCACCCGAACATCCGCGTCCCACCACCGCCGTGACGTACCTCGCCGATCGAACCACAACAGCAGCGCCGTATTTGACATCCGCTTTTTTGTAACCACGTCTAGGTCAATTTGCGTACGTAGGGGGGATACGGGTAAAAGTCCACATCGCCAATTTTACATGTTTCAGCTTTTAAATTGCGGAATCGATTTGCAATTCGCAATTTATTTTGCTTTATCAGAACTTCAGAAAAATTTGCTGAAACTAACGTTTCAATAAATATTAGTCATTTTCTAAGTTCATAATGCCTAAACTTCAAGTACATCACACTTTGTTATTGTGGGTTTAGTACTAAGTTGTTGGCGGAAACAACTTCAATGACTTACGCTGCCTTTGCTATGTGTTAAACATTATGTCGGAAATAGTGCGCTGTGTAGAACATCAGATGTATTAAACAGCGCACTACTTTCAACGCTATGTTTAACGCATAGAAAAGGTAGTAGAAGTCAAAGAAGGTATTTCCGACACTTATTTAGTGCTGAATCGACTATATCTTGTTAATAACAGAGGAGTTTTCCATTTTTATCGTCGAAACTGTAAACTAGGAGTATGCTGAAATTGTTTTATAACTTTTAGGTCATGCTTATTAAAAAAAAAACGTTTTAATATAAAGGTGCATAAATGTTTATCTAACATGTTTTTTTGACCGAATAAAACAATATTTCACTTCAGCGACGTTTCTCCCTCTTCTCCCAGCCTCGCCCAGCTTCGGCTACATAGGTACGGCCTCCCGGCAGTCGTTGATGACGCGATGAGAGGAATTAGTGCGCTCATCAACTGGTTCATTAGGATTTGGTTCTCGTCGTTCGAGGATATGGTGTTTAACGTAGCCCCCATTGCTGGGTTTGAAGTGGGATGGGATTTGTGGTGGCTGTAAATATTTACCTTTTTTTGGTGGATGAAGCATAATGTTCATTATGCAACTGAAATGGATCCATAGGGTCGTATGAAAAAGTAGTAGGAAATTTGAGTTTAGTACATTTTAAGCAGTATATGTATGAATAAAAACGAGCACTACAACTTTCGAACATACTATACAAACGAAACTCCAGGAATTACTCTAGGGATTATTCCAGAAAACAATCTTAGGATTCCAGACATTCTTACAGCAAATTTTGTTTAGAATACCGAATTTTCTAAAAGAAATATTGTTTTTCGTCAACGATTCGTAAAGAAATATCTCCCAAGTTCCCTTTAGAAATTCTTCTTCTTTAACCTTCCGTAACTCGCGCGGTTGACTACCTGCGTCAGCACCACGCTAATGCTGAGTACAAAAAGCGAGATTTTTTCATCGTGTTGTACAAAATACAACAGCGCGATCGCTCGATGGTTAAACATTTCTCCAGAGATTCCACCAAAACTTTTTGTATGAGACCTCTGAAATTTGTTTATGAGTCGCCACACTGATCTTTCCTCTCTCCTCAAAGCATGATGTAATTAAATAGACGATTTCCCTTCAGAAATATTTCCAGGGATTCCTTCATAAAGTAATCCTAGGATTCTTTCAGGAATTCCTCCATACGTTCCTTCAAAATTTCATTTGGGGATTCCTCAATTTAGGGTATTGCTCAATTTGGAGGAATTCCTCCAGAAATGCATACTGTTATTATTTCAGGAGTTCTTCCGGGTATTCTTCCATGTATTTTTTCGGAAATTCTTCTACGATTTCTTCCAATGATAGTATTGAGGATTTCTCTAGAAACTACTACTGAAAGTCTTTTGGAAATTCTCATGAGATTTTTGTATTATATTCTACAGAAGTTTAGGTGTTTCTCTAGACATTCTTCCAGGACTTCCTAAACAAAAAGAACTTTAACGACTTCTTACGGGTATTCTTTCAGAAAATACATATTTTTTTGATAAGGGATTCCTCCAGGAATTACTCTGAATATTTCTTAGTAAACTCATAAAGGAGTTCCTCCAAGAGTTTCTCAAGCAGTTTTTTTCGATATTACTCAAAAAATTTCTTAAGCAACAACTTCAAATTTCCCTGAGATTCTTTAAGAAATTCTTGCAGGAATTTTTAAAGCATATCGCCCGAGATTATTACAGAAACTAGACAGAGCTTAATTCAAAAATTCCTACAAGTCAAGGATGTTTTCGATCACCTGGCAATCGTTTGACTCATTTGTCCAAAACTCAGATCAGAAGCCTAATATTGAAATGCTGTTTTCGGAAAAGTTGTAAATTAGTGTTTTTCCTATAAGTATCACCAAGGACGCCATAATCTAACTTTGAAATTTACGGCGTAAAAGTGTTAGTACCACCTACTCCTACTAAACGATCGGATTTTTCGATCGATTAGTATGAGTAGGTACCGTGCCATGCCCTAATACCGTGACCTTAAGGACGCTCTTCACTTCAAAGAGCCCTGTAAAAATCAATAATCCACGTTTCTTGATTTTTCAAACGCTATATTATTGCTTATTGTGTGTATTATGTATAATAAATATGATTAATGGTATTCCCAATGTTTAATCCATTGTTAAAATCAAAATTGTAAAACATAGCATTGTTCCTAATACCGTGTATGCGACCCGCATACATTGCTGGTCCTTTGAATCATCACTATATTAATCATACTAAGTTCACACTTAAAAGAACCTGTGCGTCAAACGTTGCCTAGAGGTTTGTGCAAATGATTTATAAAGTAAAAAGTATCAATAATATTTTCAGTTTGCAAGTTTTAGTCGAAACACGGTATTTGGAACACAAAAGGAACCATGCCCTAATACCGTGTATTGGTACTTCGCACTCACATTCTGTAAATATTTTTAATTGCTTATTTTTGTAAATATGTGGCAAATTTATCACGCCTAACTTAAGAAGGTTTAATATGCTAATGATTGAACTAGTTACTCAGTTAAAAAAATAATACACTTAGTTAAATGTTTGAGTTTTTTGTCAAATACACGGTATTAGGAGGCACACGGTATTAGGGCATGGCACGGTAGTACTAGCGCTCTAGCGCCGTATATATGAGAGTTAGAATATGGCTTCCTTAGTGATAATTATAGGGAAAACACTAATCTATAACTTTGCCGAATTCAACATTTCAATGTTAGGCTTCTGAACTGAGTTATGGACAAATGAGTCAAACGATTGCCAGGTGATCGAAAACATCCCTACAAGTATGTTTTCAGAAGTTCCTCCACGGATTCATTTTAAAAATTCTTCAGCAATTCCTCCAGAAATATTTTCAGCGACTCCTTCAGTAGTTTAAGAATTTATCTTTGAATGTCAATCAGAAATTTTCAGAAATTCTTCCATAGTTTTTTTTCTCAGAGCTTCATGTAGAGCTTTTTCAAAAATTCTTCAGCAAATCTTTCGGAAATTCTTCCAAGGGCTCTTCCAGGAATCCCTTGGAGATGTTTTTCAGGGGTTACTGAAGAAATTTCTAGGTTTCTTTTTGGTACTGCTACTGCGGTTCCTTCAGAAATATCTCCTGTGATTCCTTCAGAGATTCCTCTAGAAGTTCTTTCAGAGATTCCTCTAGGAGTTCTTTCAGAAATTCCTTCACGGATTTTACAGAAGTATTTTTTAAAGTAACACAAAAATACTGGAGAAATTGTTCAAAGATTCCCTGAAGGAGATACCTCTGGAGATTCCGAGAAAAATTGATTAACATTTTCTGAAGATATTCCTGAAGTAATCTTTGAAAGAGTTTCTGCAAGAATCTCTAAAGATTACTTGAAGGAGATTCTTGACATGGCTTTGGAGGAACTACTAGACGAATTTTATGACAAAAAAATCTTAAGTTTCTGGAGGAATCCCTGAAAATATTGTTTAGCGACAGGAGGAACTTCTGAAGTTCGGAAAAAATCTAGAGAATATCATGAAATAATTCCTGCAGGAATCCAAGCAGACAAAGGTATTGGGTGAATAATTGAATACTCCCTAAATAAATTCCTGAGAATCTAGGAGGATGTTCTGAAGCGAACTCTGGAAGAACTGCTGGAGATGCTTCTGAAGGCGTTCTTAAGAAAAATGTTTTGCAAAATTTCTGAAGGTATAAGTGGATAGAAAACTGAAACATTTTTCTTCATAATCGCTGAAGGAATTTTCGAAGGAAATCCAGTAAAAATTTGAAATAAATCTGAAAGAATTCTTGAAGGAATCACTAAAATATATTTCTTAAGAAATTGATTTTTTCGAAGGAATCTCTAGAGGAATGCCTGGAAATCTTGAGAGTGCTTTGCAATAATTTCATGCAGAATGGAGAAATAAATCAAAAAATATTTCTGAAAGAATCATTAAAAGAATCCCTCCGAGATGAACTAGCCGTGGGCTGAAAATCTCGTTAATAAAAATAATAATAAAAAGAATCCCTGAAGGGATTCCAGAAGAGTCTCCGGAAACATTTTCTGAAAGAATCTCTGGAGTCCCTCTCGACAGATCTCTTTCCATATGGCTCTTTCCACGCTGCCCTTCGGGTCTTCTCCCGGGGAGCTCAAACAAAAATTTCAGAAAGCTTTCCTTTAAAAAAAATCTGAATTTCTGAGGAAATAGCTGGAGAAATTTATTCGGAGGAACCTCTGGAGAGTTTCCTGCAAGAATCTCTTGGGAAAAATAACTGGAATCATCTTTGATGAAATTTCTGTTCGGAACCACAAGCTTCCAGTAAAAAGCTTGAGCATTGAGGAGCAAATATTTGTATTGGTAGTTCACACATGAAGTAAAAGCTCATGTTCGAAAAATAAATACTAATAATTGAAAAACTATTTTTATACCACCAATGAAGTTTACTCTATAAACTTAAATACTGAGTAGATTCAAGATGCTTCCCAAAAATCTAGAATATTGCTCAAACCAACAAAACCGAACATACAAATCACTTATTGTTGTAGGGAAATTGATCAAAATACATACAAGAGTGACCTAAATAGATACTAGGATGTTCCCATTTAGGCTATATTGTTAAAATAAATTAACACATGTGAAAACATTCAGGATTCAATCAGTTATTCCACAGACTATATGACCGTAAATTCCATACACAATTTAGAATGTAAGCTTTGATGTTTGACCTCTGTGTTGTTGGTATAGTTATGTAGAGATTTCAAAATTCTACCCATGATTCTTCCTTTATATCTTTCCAGAATTCCTCATATAAATTCATTTCCAGTGTCTCGCAGAGTTTTTCATTGAAATAATCTAAGGTTTTTCTTTTCTGGCTTCCTCTAGTTTTCCTCAATATATATCCAGAGGTTTTACGTAAATAGCTCCTTCCGAGATTTTTCACGATTTTCGGTTTTTCGAGATTTTTCACGGGGTCTCGCTGGATTTCTCCCGAAAAGCTTTCCAAAATTTTTCTAAAGTTCTTCCACAAATTTTACTTAGTGGGTTCGGGATAGTTTTCCAACAGTTTCTCTCGGGATGTTTGCAGAAGTTCTTCCAGAGACAGTTTTCAGATATTCTCGTGGATTTCGTTCGTGGTTACTACCGGAATTCCTTTTACATGTTTTCAGAGTTCCTCCTGAAATTTCCAAAATTTTTCCTCCAGGGATTAGTCCCAGAACTTTTCGCCGCGATTCTCCGGGAATTTCTTACAAGAAATCTCGTAAGTTATCCCAGGAGACATTCCGAGATAAACTCTTTGAAAATATCCTGCAAGAACTCAGGGAGCGATTTTTAAAGGAATCCCAAAATGAGCTTCCAGAGTCTCCAGGTTCCGAGCTCTGGGAATAATGCGGTGAAAATCTGTAAGAAAATAATCTCAGGTGGATCACTGCAAGAAATTAGATAGCCAACAATTTCAGAAGAATCTCCGAAAAATCTTAAGGAAAGTTCAGGATAAATTCTGTAAAAACTCTGAGAGGCATCCCAGGATCAACACCGGAAGGAATCTTCTGAGAAAAGTCCCGGGAAAAACTCAAAGAGAAATCTAAAAAGAAATCCCACGAGAACCTTTGGGAAATATACCAGCTGAAACTTCTGTAGAAATGCAAGGAGAAACTCTAGATGAAAGCTATCGGATTATTTTTTTGAAGAAATCACGGGAGAAACTTCGGAAGAAATCCCGGAAGATTCCTGCAGAAAATTAGTGAAAAATTCTTTGAAACCCTTGGAGGAGCTTTAGTAGAAATTCCAGTAATAACTCCTTCAAGAGGAATTCCGAGAGAAACAAACATTTCACGACAACATCTGCGGTATATCCTGAGAGAAACTCTTGTGAAGATCTCGGGATAAAACCTGGTAGAAACCCACGGAAACTCTATGAGCAATACTGAAATTCTGTATGTAGGTATCCCGGAAAAAAATGTTCGAAAAACCCTGTAAAAGAACCCTGGGAGGAATTTCAAGAGGTATTTCCAAAGAACTTCTAGAAAGAAACCCTGAAGGAATTTCTCAAAAAATCGTTGTAGTCGATTTTCTAGATAGATACACTACCACTACATAATCGATACATAAACAAAATTTTTATTCATACTCACGACTGTATTCCTGAGTAGATCCGAAAGTAATAAAGTTCGCTACTTTTTATTCATACGACTCATTTTTTTTTATCGATGCAAAAGTTCACGATATTCCCTGAGTTTTCCAGGTTTTTCCCTGCTAAATAAAATTCCCTGAGGATTCCCGGTTTTCTAGGTTTTTTCCAGGTAGTAGACACCCAAAGGGAACATAATTGGGCTCGACTTATACTGCCCTCACTCGCAAAACAGTTCCATACGAATAGGAAACCCAGCAAAGATGGGACTGTTTTGCGAGTGGCGGCAGTATAATGATCATACATGTTGTTTTTACTATTGTCTGGACTACATAATAGAATACTATACTACTTGACGGTACTCAACGGCAATTTAAACATAGGGGGTTACATTTGGAGCTATTATTTAACATCTGTCTATAACTCGGATTCTTACAAGGGCGTAACTAAGATAATATGTAGATATGTAGATGTCAAGAATTGAAGGAGAAAGTGAATTTAATGAGTAAATTCAATCTTGCAAACACGTCGCTTTGAAAGAAAAAAAAATCCTTGAAGAGATAATTATTTTAATGCTTATTAACCTCTTCCGCCAACTACACTAACTACGTTGGCGATCACTCGAATCGGATGGTACTGTGGAAGCCATTCCTAAGCTACGAACCCATTACTCCATACATTGATAGCGCACGTCCCTGCAAGTACGACAAGAGCACCTTAAGTACCCATTGAGAGCATAGCAATTTAATTCTTCCTCCGGCCCGGCGTCCAACCCTCTTATGGTAATCACTCGATCGAAACTCCCGCCCCCCGCCCGCTCGCTCACATTTGTTGTTGGTTTGGTGGTGGCGGGCGGCGTTGAGCTTTTACGACGAATGCTCACTCGCTACTCGCGAAAAAAAACCCCGACAGTATCGCTGCGAATCCTAGCTAGGGTTCACGGCTGAATGTTGATTTTTGTAGTTAGCAATGCTGCGCTATGTTACTAGCAACGCTGCTGCTGCTATTATTATTAGCATTAACATTGATGTTGTTGGGGTAGCCTGCTTGTGTTGGCGCTGGCTGTGATTTAGTTTCTTGATTCAGTTCTTTATACCTTCCGTCCGTGCGTCCGTCCGTTCACGTTTTGGTAGTTCGAGATGGGGGAGCAAGAGCATGGTCGTCGGTCGTCCGTTCCGTCGTTTCTTCTGAGCTGAGCTGTATTATGTTGGATACTCTTTCCAGGCAAACTTTGCTCGCCTATGTGTTTGCCCGGGTCGCATATTTCAATGGACACCACGTACACATTAGCCTGGTACACGGTTTATATGGGAAAATATAAAAAATGGAAAAACTGCAACTCCTGTATACTTTTTGAGTTCCATTTTGATCCCATATCAACTGTGCAAAATTTCAGATCGATCGAAGAAACTATATTTTAGCGCCAGGCATTCTTAGTTTTTCATACGATTTACTATGGGGAAAATTTACTTCTTCAAAGAAAAATCGCTTGAGGTCACCCATTGATCCCTAAAAATAAGCCGTTGAATGATTTCTGTAGAAAACTTCACGAGGAATCAGACCTCCGAAGACCACAAAGCGATGCGACATTCGTGGAAAAAGTTATTAAGCTTTACCCGATCGATAAATTGACGAGATTTTATTATTTATTGTTATTCCTTACGTGTTAAACAGCGCTTGCATGCCATTCGGTTTTCAGTCAATAACTTTTTCCACGTGCCTTAGATCGCTTTGCGCTCTTCGGAGGGATTGTTCCTCGTAAAATTTCCAACAGAAATCATTCATCGATATATTTTTAGGGGTTAAGGGGCAACCTGGATCGATTTTTCTTTGAAAAAGTGATTTTCCCCATAGTAAATCGTATGAAAACTTAAAACGCCTGGCGCTAAAATATAGTTTCTCCGATCGAGCTGAAATTTTGCACAGTTGCTATGGGGCCAAAATGGAACTCAAAAAGTGTACAGGAGTAAAATGTCTTTTTGTGTCCCACGCTAGTACACATCCACATCGAACGGCCAGACCTTTGCTCGAGCGTGAGGGGTGGTAACCCTTACGGAAAAAAAGAGATTTTAATACGATTGTTACCGCAAGCAAGCAAGAAGGCCCCACCGGGTTGTTACGACCCGTATCGCTTCGGTATACAAAACTGAAACTATAAATATCATCCATGTTGTACCGAGACCAGGCAAGCAGGCAGGAGTCGTCAGTGGTGCTGTTGAGCTTCCAGCCTCTCGAGCCACCCTGCCTCGGTACGTAACCGCACCCCCAAACCACGGGCCCTCATCGTCATCACCGACCGATTGATCTTCCCTCTCTCCAGCTCTGAATTGCTGCTGCTGCCACCCTGCAAAATATCACGTTTTCATACCTGCCTTCGTGCCTGTTTGCCCGCACTGCCTGTCGTCAGCTGGAACGGCCAAAGCCCAGCATTGCGTTTGCTTCTTGGAAGAAACGAACCAAACCAACTACACTCTGCCGAAGAGAAGACATTTAGCTCTTCGAGATCAGGTTTAGATTTTGTACCGTAACGTCGTCGTCCGTCGCCAGCAACAAGAGCGACACCGAAGACCATCCACAGTGTTCCTTCGTCCGTGTTTGAATGTTGCATAAAAGCGCGTTGTGCTTTAATGCTTGAAGTTTGCAGCTTGAAACGGGAAATGTTCTGTAAAGGATCTTATAGTTGGACTTATCAACATATCAACATGTATTGGCTATCGGCTTTTTAAGGACTAGCATTACATAGAAATGGTAATGTAGAGTTCCTTGCTGGGTTTCTGCAGGAGTCCCTCTCAGGAGTATTTCTGAAGGTTTTCTTGGACTTTTTTTTATTACCGTGTATTTTAACTTAACCCTTTGAAGCCGGAATTTTTCCAAGCGTTAATATAGAGTTTTTCTTCTGTGAATTTGGTGCTAAACAACATGAAAAGGGTAGAATATGATGCAGAATATATTTTCTGTATATCCTAAATCATCCAAACTGTTCTTGATTTCAGATCCTGAAGTCTATGGGTGTAACGGTAACTTCTTTCATTATACAACGCTCTGATTTGTAATGTATCATGTCCAGCAAGTCTTCTGAAAGTTTAATGGATAGTATCAGATCAGTCGGAATATCCTAGGTCATCCAAACTGTTCTTGAGTTTAGATCCTAAAGTCTACGAGTGAAACGGTAACTTCTTTCATTATACAAAGCTACCAGTGCTGTCCCAGATCATCTTCCGTCGTCTGTCACCTAAAACGAGTGAGTTCGTGGGAAGTTATCGAGCCGACTTCATCGACGGCCGATCGACAACAGACCAGATCTTTACCGTACGGCAAATCCTCCAGAAATGCGGTGAATACCAGGTCTCAACGCATCACTTGTTCATCGACTTCAAAGCTGCATACGACAGTATCGACCGCGCAGAGTTATTGAAAATCATGGACGAAAACGGCTTCCCTGGGAAGCTGACTAGACTGATTAAAGCAACGATGGACGGTGTGCAAAACTGCGTAAGGGTTTCGGGTGAACTATCCAGTTCATTCGAATCTCGTCCGGGATTGCGACAAGGTGATGGACTCTCATGCCTACTCTTCAACATCGCTCTGGAAGATGTGATGCGACGAACTGGGCTCAACAGCCAGGGAACGATTTTCACAAAATCCGGTCTATTTGTCTGTTTTGCGAACGACATTGACATTATTGATAGAGCATTTGGAACGGTGGCAGAGTTGTACACCCACCTGAAACGCAAAGCAGCAAAGGTTGGACTGGTGGCGAATGCCTCAAAAACAAAGAACATCCGTCTAGGTAGTAATGTTACGATAGACGGGATACCTTCGAGGTGGTGGAGGAATTCGTCTACCTCGGATCCTTACTGACGGCTGACAACAACGTGAGCCGTGAAATTCCGAGGCGCATCATCGGCGGAAGTCGGGCCTACTACGGGCTCCAGAAGAAACTGCGGTCGAAAAATATTCACCCACGCACCAAATTCACCATGTACAAAACGCTAATAAGACCGGTGGTCCTCTACGGGCACGAGACATGGACCATGCTCGAGGAGGACCTGCAAGCACTCGGAGTTTTCGAGCGACGCGTGCTAAGGACGATCTTCCGGCGTACAGGAGAACGGTGTGTGGCGGAGAAGGATGAACCACGAGCTCGCTGCACTTTACGGCGAACCCAACATCCGGAAGGTGGCCAAAGCCGGAAGGATACGGTGGGCAGGGCATATTGCAAGAATGCCGGACAACAACCCTGCAAAGCTGGTGTTTGCAACTGATCCGGTTGGCACAAGAAGGCGTGGAGCGCAGAGAGCACGATGGGCGGACCAGGTGGAGCGTGACCTGGCGAGCATTGGGCACGACCGAGGATGGAGAGCGCAGGCACAAACCGAGTATTGTGGTACTATTGTTAATTATGTCTTGTCTTAATGATGTTGAACAAATAAATGTATGTACATATGTACAAGACTACGATTTGTAATGTATCATGCCCAGTAAGTCTTCAGTAAGTTAAACAGACAGTATAAGATCAGTGGGGATATTCTAGGTCATCCAAACTGTTATTGAGTTCAGATCCTATAGTCTACAGGTGTAACGGTAACTTCTTTCATTGTACAAAGCTACGATTTGTAATCTATTATGTTCAGCCTTCTAAATGTAAAATAGACAGTATAAGATCAGAAAGATGTGAAGAAGTGATCGGACAATGGTACGCGTGTAAGTCGAAGGGGTACCGCTGTCCGATTACTTCTGCACATTTTGAACGCCTTGTCACACCCAAACCTGTGAACGAAAACATTTAGTACCTCATATACGTACAATTCACCATATAGGTAGTTCCGTGTCAAACATTGAGCTCAATCCATCAAAGCAAACCATAGTTACAGCATCTCACACTTGGCCATTTTATATGAAAATCGGAATTTGTCCGATCAATTATGCACCACAGTGTAAAGTTGTGTAGATATAAAGTTGTGTACTCCATGAACGATTGGATGACCTAAATTATCAGAAAACTATCATGGAGTGACCCTTGAGAGTTAAGAGGTTCATGGATCCTATTTGGCTGTTCAACGTTACTGTCTAAAACGAGATCACCCCATGTTACAGTGGTCCCAAAGGTTTATAATAATATCTAGTGGACTTCAGGTTGGTCCAGTAACCGCGATTTATTATGCAATGGTATTCAGTTTATCAGATATGGCTGCTGTTACGAGTGTAGACCAGAAGTTCTGAACTCTAAGGTAGTTTAGCTGACCTGAATATCCCTATAGTGTCTATAAAAGACAAAAGATTTCAAGAGCTTCACGGATCTCAGTATTTTATGTAATGCTTTTATTTATGGCTAAAACACATAAAAATATTCTAGTAGATTTGAAGGATTTCACTATTGGACAGTTTAAAGCACCTACAACATCCCAGAATATAAAACACCTTTTGATATTCTTGACAATGGTCAAATGAATAAATATGAACGTAACCCATATCCAAATTCAGCTTTTAGAACAACTGGTATCTCAATTATTTCGATGCTCCAAACTTCATGGTGTTCAGGATGTTCTAGGTTGTCAATTAAGTCTCTAATACAAATATTCCCATTTTTCCCTAATAGAGGACTCAATTTGCAACAAGTTTGCCAAAGACAGTGTTCTGTTTTATTAAATGTGTAAATTTATACAGCCCTCTCTATGTTGGGGTCATAAATGACCCCTCCGGCTTCAAAAGGTGTAAGCTAATTCAACACTTATTTTCTTGGAAGTGAATAGCCATTAGGAACTTCAAGTTGCGAAATTATCCCGGTATTCCTTCCACAATGTCTCAAAGTTTTCGCGTAATATCTTTTAATGTTTCTTCCGGTATTTCTTCCACAGATTTTTCCAGGATGAATCCCAGAGTCTCTTCCAGGATTTATCCTGGAGTTTCCCGAGATTTTTGCAGGAGTTTCTCCTGAGATTTCTCTCTGAGATCAATCCAAGATTACTCCTGGGAGTTCTTTCAGGATCACTGGATTCCACCGGTAGATAGCACCGGACTTGTACAGTATTATCTCTGAAGACTCCACACAACGGTCTTCACGTTTTTTTTCTAAAACTTCGGAAATCCAGAAGTTTCTCGCAGAATTTGTACCGAAGTTTCTCTCGACATTTCTCCGGAAGTTCCTTGCAAGATTTCTCTTAGATATTTTTCTAGAACTCATTCCAGAATTTTTCCCCGGATTAGTCCAAAACTTCCTTCAGGATTTGCTTCAACATTTCCCTTGTTTTTACGGACTTCTTTGCAGCGTTTATTTCGGAATTCCTCCACGAGTTCCTCCCGAAATGTTAACACCTTTTCCGAAAGTTGAATTTTTCCCGTAATTCTTTTCAAGAATTCTAGCAGAAACCCTCTCGGGATATCTCATTTAAATGTTGTCATAGTTCCTTCTGGATTACCTCTAGGAGTGTCTTTTTGGACCTCTCTCATGGTATTTCACGAGATTTCGCCCAGAGTTCCTGCTCGGATTTTTCTCCGGAATTTCTTTTGAGAAATGCTGCGAGGAACTTCCAAAGACATCCCAAGCTCCTGGTAAAATCCCAGGTGTAGCTTTAGTAAATTTTCCAACAGAAATTGTGGGAGAAACACACCTAGAGGAGAAATCCCAAGTGGAACTACAGGAGCAGTTTCTGAAGAATCTCCGCCAGGAATCTCGATACAACTTCTGAAAATAGAAGTAGCAGAAAAAGGGATTGATAATGCTGCATATCGGTAATTAAAGATAATTGAAGGGCTCAGCTGCTATGAAGTTTCGATGATATTTTTGTCAATTGAGGGTAAAGCCCAAAATGTTATTTTAAGCACTTCATAGCTATTTCAATATTATTCTACATCAACTCGGAAAATTGCTGTAAATTAGAGAAAATTAGCTTCGAACATTTTGTACGGGAGGAACCTCCTTGTCGTTAACCCTTTCAACTGCACATTTTCATTGAAACTATCTAGTCATCAGAGAAAACTGTAAATTAACAATAATTGCTGCTGCACCAGAAGTAATTGCCGCAGCTAGTCTCAACCGCCAGATTTCCCAGAAAATCAATCTCATTAAAGTCGAACACCTCCGGACGAGATTTTTTTTCACTCCACCAACCCAAGATTATCTCCTTCCAATAACCTTCAAGTCTACGTAGCCTATGTAGCTTTCTGTACCAAACCAACAGTGATTCGCATCTGATCCCTTCCCTCGACGGCGGCAGCAGACCAGCAGTTTTTCACAACTGACAAATTCAATGTGACGGTAAATAGCAGCCCATCACTCGACATTATCGATTTTACTTCGTAGAATTCACCTTCTGCAGATTGAAGAAGGTGTCAAAAGGGATGGCTTCCTAAAAGTTATCACCTGATGACAATAAGTGAAGATGAAGCTTTAGGTGGATCTGAGGTATTTGCATATTTGTCAAATTTGAGAATATTTACATTTTTCTCAAAAAAAAAAAGAAATTTCGATTATGTCAATAAATCTGCTTCTAAATTGAATCAGTTGTTCAAACTAAGCTATGAGGGGCGTGTTAGGGTGTTAGCACACACACACACAAAGGGATGTTTTTCGTCCAAGTCGCTGCGGAAAAGCCAAAAACTTGTCTAATTTTTGGCAACTCATCCAACTCGCTATTCCTTCCCGAAAGCCGATCCAAGTTTTACCGCCGCGTCCCTCCCCAAGTTTTCGACGACAAGCAAAGGAGCACAACAGTCAGTGGGGCGCGAATTTATTTTAAAATAGCCGAGTCACCCGTTGTCGCCATCGTCGTCGTTTGATGGAATACTGCCGGTGCCGGCGGTGCCGCGCGTTGAGGGAGGTTCAATGAACAGAAGGACTCACGGATATGCCTAGCAGCTACCACTACTGGCAGCACAAAGCAACGAAGTCTTTCGCTCTCTCTAGATCTATCTAGAATGATTCAGAATGGTGGCTTGGGGCTTAGCGCAGGGGTCCATGGCGTTCGTTGGCTATGGCAACAACAAAACAAAATTTTGTGTTCCTACTTACACAGAAAGCCTATTATTCAGCTGGAATTGGGTTTACCTTTTGTGTGAATTGAATGGTATTGAAATCATGAAAAATATTAAGCTGTGATTTGAGAGCTAAACATGTCTACTGAAATAATTTAATAAAGTGTGACATTACATTACACATTGGTCGGATTCCATACAAAGGGCGGCCGAAACTACCAAAAACGAATTTCATATTATTAAACTTTATTTCACTTACTTTATAATATCGATCCTTCTGAGATGTTTCCAGTATTCTTCAGGTATGATTCCAGTTTCCTTATGGGATGTTTCCCGAATCTGTCTGGAATGCTTCCAGAATACTTCAGATATGCTTTCATAATCCTTCTGGGATGCTTTCAGATTCTTTATGAGACGCTTTCAGAATCCTTCAGGTATGTTTCCCGACTCCTTTAGGAATGCTTTACTTTCTATTAAGTTCACCGAGAAAAGCCAATAATATTCAATTGTCCTTTAGGAATGTTTCCAGAAGCCTTCAGTGATGCTCTCAAAATCCTTCTGGGATGCTTCCAGATTCCTTCTGGGATACTTTCAGAAACCTTTTGGGATACTTTCAGAATCCTTCTGGAATGCTTCCAGATTCCATCTGAGATGTTTCCAGAATCTTTCAGGAATGCTGTCGAAATCCTTCAGGAATGCTTTCAGAATCTTCCAAGGATGCTTCCAAATTCCTTCTGAGATGTTTCCAGAATTCTTCAGGATGTTTCCAGAATTCTTCAGGATGCTCCCAGAAGCCTTCTGGGATGTTTCCAGAATCCTTCTGGGATGCTTCCAGATTCCTTCTGGGATGCTTTCAGACACCTTCTAAGATATTTCCAGAATCCTTCGGGTATGCTTCCAGCCTTCCAGATTCTATATAAGATGCTTCCAGAATCTTTCAGGTATGCATCCAGATGTGCGTTCAGAATACATCTGGGATGCTTCCGAATTTCTTCTGGAATGTTTCCAGATCTTTCTGGAATCCTTTCAGAAACCTTCTGGGATACTTTCAGAATCCTTCTGGAATGCTTCCAGATTCCATCTAACATGTTTCCAAAATCTTTCAGGTTTGCTTCCAGATTCCTCATGATGGGATGTTTCCGGAATGCTTCAGGTATGTTTTCAAAATCCTTCAGGAATTCTTTCAGAATGCTCCTGAGATACTTCCAAACTTCTTCTGAGATGTTTCCAGAAGCCTTCAGTGATGCTCTCAAAATCCTTCAGAATACTTCAGATATGCTAACAGTATCTTTCTGGGATGCTTTCAGAATCCTTCTGGGATGCTTCCAAATTCCTTCTGGGATACTTTCAGAAACCTTCTGAAATACTTTCAGAATCGTTTGGGATGCTTCCAGATTCCATCTGAGATGTTTTCAGAATCTTTTAAGTATGTTTCCAGATTCCTCATGGGATGCTTCCAGAGCCCTTCAGGAATGCTTTCGAAATCCTTCAGGAATGCTTTCAGAATCCTCCTGGGATGCTTCCAGATTCCTTCAGAGATGTTTCCAGCTGTTTCCAGTATTCTTTATGGTTCCAGGTTCCCTATGAGATGCTTTCAGAATCCTTCAGGTATGCATCCAAACTCCTTTAACGATACTTCCAGAAGCCTTCAACGATACTTTCAGAATCTTTCTGGGATGTTCCAAATTCCTTCAGGTATCCTTCTAGATTCCTTATGAGATGCTTCCAGATTCTTTCAGACATGCGTCCAGATTCTTTTAGGTATGCTTCCAGAATCGTTCTGAGATACTTCCAGATTCCTTTTGAGATGCTTTCAGAATCCTTTTGCGATGTTTTCAGAATACTTATGAGACACTTCCAGATTCCTTCGGGGATTCTTCCAGTATTCTTATGAGATGCTTTCAGAAAATTTCTGGGATGCTTCCAAAATTCTACAGGGATGCTTTCAGAATCTTTCAGCAAGCTCTTTATATAATTATTTGAGCATGTTAAGATACGTTTCTGACATTCAAGTGAATAATAAAGCCTGCAAAAATCTTTTAAAACAAATGTAATATATTATCAGTAGATATTGGTAATATATTACATTTCATTTAAGTAAACTACGATACTAGAGTGTCACAAAACACAGAACACCTAGTTTTAAATTGGTGAATGTGATACAAACTAGAATGACATGCAAACGGTTTTTAAAACCAGAACCAGAACTCTAAGACAAGATTCAATACCCGAAAGAAAGGCCAATTCCAACCGAAGTGGAATCGATACAGGTTTCTTTCCCATTTTCGGGGGGAGCAGCAACAGCAGCAGCGCAGTGCAAACAAGCTTCACCGGTCGTCGTCGTCGGTGGTGCAAGGCAGGCAGATGGTACGACAGCCATACGCATATGCTTCGTCGCCGTTCTGTTTGCCTGCTGCTGTTGTTAGCGCAACGTTTGTTAGCTGCAAGCAGCATCGAAGTCTCCCGCTGCCGAACCAAATAACGAACCGGAGAATGCAGTCAGTCGGTGGTGGTTTGACGCTAGTAAAACCCTGTAGAACCTGATTCCTAAGACAGAGAGAAGCAGCTACCACCACCGTCGATGCACGGTCGGTGTGGAGCCCTATCAACATCCACTTCGTCGTCGTTGCCAATGGCACTTCTTCTCTAGAGTTATGACCTCGAGCTCACCCGGTTGTCGTCGACCGAGAACAAAACACAACACATCGGCCAGTCATAAAAAACTACGTCATTAACCGGTGCGCTGACGGGTTAACATGTGGCCACGGAAGAAAAAAAAAAAAGGAGGTCTTGAAAAGGTGCTCGGCTCGAGGTCAAAAGACGACGATTGAAGCGAGGGGTCTGTCAAAGTGACACTGACAGTTCCAGTTTAAAAGTTCGAAAATCTCCCGACACAGGAGTTCATCCCTCTTGCGTTTCTCAGTGACCCTGGTCTATTCCTCCAAGCTACGGAAAACCGGCCACCTTACCCCTCGCGCGTGTTTCGTCCCGGTTCGTACCAACATCAATTTCGCCAAGGGGAAGGACGACGTGCCATACAAAAGAGCCCTGATTGTGTTCGTATGCGTAGAAAGATGAGACCCACAACAACGAACGTCCGAGTGAACCAATTAGGATTCCGGTTGTTTGTTGCAGTTGTTGGAGCAAAATACCCCTGCATCATCATCATCATCATCATCTTGGTCCTCATCTTCATCCGTGACGGGGAATGTACGACCGTTCAAAAGTTTCCGTTCGAGAGAAACGACCATACAAAAGTTCACCCATACAGGCTCGCACAACCCGGTCATTTACGTACCTCTACCCACGACGGTCTCAGCCTGCGGTGCACACAATGTACGGGTGCGTGTTTATGGGCCTAGATTAGGCACTTTATCAGAAATATGCGAGCACGATATGGATTCTTCATCCGGATCGTCGCGTCGTTTGCTCTCAAAAGAACAGGGAGAAGCAAAAAAAACTTTTGAAAACTTGTAAGGTGGGTTGGCGGGTCATCTTTCAGGGAAAGGGTCGTGTGGGTTATGACATTAGGAAATTAAACGAGGTCCTTTGCGAGTCGCGGAGGTCGTGCCCGTGGGAAATTTCGGGTGCATAGTTGCTGTTGCTGATTGAATTGAACCAGGATCTAAGAACTGGAAATTCTTGGAAACTGGTAACTTTTCGGTTGATGATGCTGTGGATAGCTAACGTTTTTTAATACTGGTTTCTTCGAGATGAAAATTGTACTTGGTGATGAATTGTTGCCAGGAGGCTGCGCCGAAATACTGGAAATGACTGTAGGTGATGAGTCGTTTTTTTTCAGACTCGTTCAATTAAAAGGATTTATAACGGTCATTCCTTTTAAAAACTTTCTCAGGACTTCAACATCCCTCCTTGTACTAAGAAGAGGTATGATTTTAAATCAACAGCTGTGATATGTAAAGGCAATCGGCCAGGGAATTTTTAAATACTTTCAATTTTGAGCGGTGAGGGAAAAAATGCGACCAAAGAAAACTGGTACAAAATATACTTTAAAAAGATAGTAATTTGGCATGCTAGAATATAATGTATATGCATTTCTACTCCAGTAGCCTAGTGCTTAAGGATATGGATCTCCAAACCGGAGACAGCGGGTTCGATTCCCGTTCCGATCAGGAAAATATTCTCGACTCCCTGGGCATAGTGTATCCTTGTGCTTGCCTCACAATATACAAATTCATGCAATGGCAGGCAAAGAAAGCCTTTCAATTAATAACTGTGGAAGTGCGCAAAGAACACTAAGTTGAAGCAAGACATGCCAGGTCCCAGTGGGGACGTAAAGCCATAAAGAAGAAGAAAAAGCATTTCTACTTCAAGCCAGGATCAAGTAGAAACTGCTCATGCATTCTCATTTCAGTTAAAACTTTTCGTCATTTGAGCATCTTGACGATAATTGTCGTTTTTGAGTTCGCTACATATTCGAATGTAAATTGATAAGTTTTAATCGCGATCATCGCAATATTAGTATCGATCATCAGTCGAAACATTATTGTCAAAGTACCGTCACCGGAAGTATTTATCAATGATTTCAAACAGAAAAGGGTAGAAAGGCAACTTCATCTTGTCCAAGCCTGGATATCTACACCATCATCATCTCATGAAGTGAGGTCAACGGTTAAGGACAAGGTATTTGGAGTACATTGCTCAAAACTTCTAGAGCACCGTTTCTTAGAACCGTTGAACGGATTCGGATGAAAATGCATCATGCTGTTGACAACCACTGAACAATTAGCGTGATGCATTTCCATCCAAATCCATTCAACGGTTCTAAAAAACGGTGCTCTAGAAATTTTGAGCTATGTACTCCAAATACCTTGTCCTTAATGAGAACCCGTATCAACTCGAACCTCGAACTGGCACCTCTCCTAACCTTACATCGCGAAATGTGATAATCATGCTATCCGATGCAATCGCGGACGCCTGGCATAGATTGAAACAGTCGCGTTACTAATCTAAGTAACTCTCGCCGGGCAAAACGATATACAAAGTACCTACTAGATACACCTTCTATCTAGCTGCTAGCTGCTAGGTTATTGCGGTGAGATGAAAAATAGCAAACTAAAAAGTCGATTCATCAACTTTAATGAACAACTCACAACTCGAACGAACGACGTTTGTCAGTCATCATCGTCATGACTGCGACGACACTAGCCAGCGACACCGACCGACCGGCATCTCTACCATAGTGAGTAGTTAATGACAAGCAGTAGCCATCCAACGAAGGTGGCATTAAACAACAGCAACATTATTACCATGCGAAATCATAGACGAGTAATATGTTTGCTAGGGTGGGCCGTAACTTTCATTTGTTGAACAAATTCCATCACTTTTAAGGTAGTAGGATGTAGCTTACAGGTTTGTCCAAAACTTCAAAGACAGTATTAGAAGCTTAAGTAATTCTACCGGCAACACTGCAATAAGTCAAAAGAAGCTGGAAAAATGTGGGCTTCTTGAAATAAATTTGTCTCTCTGTAGGTATACGTTATCCAAGTAACATTTTCATGAGTCTTGTAGAGGTTTTAAGAACCGTTATAAAACCGTATAACGTTTATTTTGGTGTTATAATGAGCTGAGCTGAGCATGAGCTCGATTGCCCACCCGTGGATGCTACTCCAGTATCGCCAGACCAGCTACGCTCACACTAGGAACCATTGAGACCATCTGCTGGGGACTGAGCAAACATCTTCAGTGCGTGTGCGTTGGTGATCTTATAACTTTAGGCGATAAAGGCGCCTGCCACGTCAGGTTGCACACCAATATGGGGAAGGGGAAGGAAATGACGATTACAATCGATTGTATTCCACAGCAAGCCGAATATACCTCTGCGTCTGCACAAATTCATACGGATGTCGGAGTGTTGGTGGGATATGGTTGGTGGAGGGTTCACACATTGGTGCGTGGATGCCAGGCATAAGATAAAAGATTAGTGTGGTTATTCCTCTGAAGATAGTGCGGCACAGTTCGCTTGATTTCATAACTCGTAGGCGTTATCTGATAGATTGATACTGTGCTGTGAAAGTTGGAAGCCGTTTCTGTTCTATCGATGGCTATGAACATGTGAACATACGTGAGTTGTATATGTAGAGAAAAGGGAGAAAGTATATAGAAAGATACAACGTATGAGGAAAGGGACGGGCTAAGGATTGAACCCAGGATTTTCTGCATACGAATCAGAAGCGGTAGCCACTAGACCACCAGCCCATCTTTTCATTACGGTTTTATGATGATTCTAAGAACCTCTGTCTATTAGTCTATTAGTCTAAAAAATGAAGCTTGGACAGTGTTGCCATATTGTCCGACCATATTTCTGAGAGCATTTACAAAAAAAACTCCGAAGAATTCGTTTTTTACGGTATTGTTTTCAATTACAGAAGAAAACTACGTGCGTTTGCTAGGTGCTGTACATTTTGAAATAATATGAATGCTCATGTCTGGTGAATTAAAAAAAAAAGATTGGATCGCAATCAACTGCTTCCATTTTTTTAACTGTTTTTGAACCTTCAGCGTTGATGTTACTTGACTACATCAAGTATTCAACATTACGAAGTTTCATACAAAAAAAGAGCTACCCTAATGTATTCATATTACACATGAGAGCACTCTATTATCAGATCGGTCTCACACCAGTTATGGCTGTGTCAGCTACTGCGGTCTGCGGTAGCAGATATACGACGATGAAATTCTATTGAGGAAACCAAGCAAGTGTTAATACCCCTCGAAGCCAGTCAGTCCATTTGGCATAGATTTGACAGTTTCGCCGCCACCCCCACCGTTGACTGACAGCAGGATTGAAAACCGTTCCATCCCAAACTATGTATGTACAACGGAGAGAGCGGAAACAACTTTGTAACGTGATCTACCGGCGTGTCGCGTTCCGCAAACTCTCACCACCCACGTGCCCCCAGCCTCAACCCAGTGATTGAAGTCAGTCCAAAAAAACACTTTTCCTGCTGGGACTTCTTTCAATCCTATATCCTATACAGGTAGATATAAGAAAATCAAACACACCGCAAGGACAAACGTCGTCTCGGGAAAAAGGCTAAAAATATTTTCCCTTGGCCAGAGCAGAGAAGTAGAGAAGCCAAGCTCGAGATATGCAGCGCGCTGCGACGGGTACCTGACCGACCGACCACCATCACCTAGGCTAAGAGACGAAGATAAATGTGCAAAAGATCGAAAATACACTAGGCCAGGGCTCAGATTGAGCGCGAAATATGAAATATTGCGAACGTTGGAGGCGATGTGACATCTGACAGTGTGGGTCGATAGAAAATTAAGAAAATTGCAGAGGATTTGGAGGGATTGATTCGAGAGTAAGCTGGGTTTTAAAAACCGTGCCAGTTTTAACAAAATTCAAATACAGCTATTTATTTTTCTTCGACGTTTCGATCACATTTGAGACCTTCCTTAGGGACTAAATTATTGCCGATTTTTCATCCAGCGTTGGTCTGCCGAACAATGGTTGTCGAACAACCACAACGAAATAACAACGACGCAAAATCGTCAATAACTGGGACCTGAGGAAGGTCCCAAATGTGACCGAAACGTCGGGCAAGATAAAATAGCTGTATTTAAAATTTCTCAAGACTGGGACTAAATTATTGCCGATTTTTCGTCCAGCGTTGGTCTGCCGAACAATGGTTGTCGAACAACCACAACGAAATAACAACGACGCAAAATCGTCAATAACTGGGACCTGAGGAAGGTCCCAAATGTGACCGAAACGTCGGGCAAGATAAAATAGCTGTATTTAAAATTTCTCGACTGAAAAAGCCATTTCAATGTTAAATTCTATCGCAGTCGAATCCGAAAGCTGATAAGCAATCTTAGGCCGGACTATTGCAGCCTAAATCCAGTATAAATCATGTTTGGTTTAAGAACCCAGGTTTTTGCTACGGCTTTGCTGCAAACTTAAACGGCATTTAAAGGTGAATTCCAATTCAAGTTTTTGTCCAAAGTTACTCCAAGATGTATAACTTCTTCCGGATAGCATTCAACGCAGACTGTAGTCGGCAGGATATCGTGTTGTCATATTTTTCACGCACCAGAATAGCTACGCATCATCTGCGTATCCAATAACTTCAAAACCTTGATTAATTAGCGATTGTCCAGAGGCGATCGTCCACTTACTAAAGACTAAAATAAGTGCGATAGTACTCCTCCTTGAGGACAGCCATTTACAGATTTGACTGATAGTTGCGTACCTCTTAGAACGGATGAGATCTCTCGGTCTTTAAGTATCGATATTATCCATTAGATAATGCATTTATCCAAACCCCTTGCTGCCATTGCTGAACGCATTGAACTGTAGAATGCGTTATCGAATGCTCCTTCAATTGAGCTTGAGCTCGATTGACCGCCCGTGGACGTGGATGCTACTCCAGTATCGCCAGACCAGCTACGCTCACACAAGGAACCAATGAGATATCTACCGGGGACTAGAAGGCATTTTCAGTGTGTTGGTGAGCTTCTATTTTTAGGCGACAATGACGCCTGCCACGTCAGTGAAGATCAGTGTGAGGAAGGGAAAGGAAGTGGTGATTGGAATCGTTTGTATCTTCAGCAGACCGAATATATCTGTGCATCTGCACAAATTCATGCGGATGTCGGAGTGTTGGTGGGATATTGTTGGCAGAGGGTTCACACATTGGTGCGTAGATGCCAGGCGTAAGGTAAAAGAATGGTGTGTTTATTACTCCGAAGATAATGCGGCACAGTTCGCTTGATTGCATAACTCATAGGCATTACCTGATAGATTGGCACTGTGCTGTGAATGTTGGAAAGAAATAAAAAAACGGATGTTTCTGCTCTAGCGGTGGCTATGAACATGTGAACCTCCATGAGTTGTATAAGTAGGAAGGAGAAAATATAAAGAAACATACAAAGTAGGAGGAAAGGGACGGGCCAGAGATTGAACTCACGACCTTCTGCATACGAATCAGAAGCGATAGCCACTAGACCACCAGACCCGTCTGAAGCGTTTTCGAATGATTTTTCAATGTCAAGAAAAAAAAACCATGGCTTATTCCTTGGCATGAAGCGATTTCTAAATTTTGTTGACTGGCGACTTTAGCGCTGTTATTGTAGATTTACCCGGTTGATAAGCAAATTGAAACTTGCTAAGAGGCATTTCTACTAAAGCTGATGCACTTGATAAAGTCATCCACTATTTTAACCATGGTCTTTAACAGAACGCAGGAATTGATTGATTGGTTCAAGGTTGCGACCATTCATTTGCAAAGATTTACATTCATTTGCTATTATCTCAGTTCAGAAGCATGCTATCGAAAAACAATGTATGGATGAATTTAACCTTGTAGTTTTATCTGAAAGTTTGCCGAATAACATTGGGGTCGCAAACGTATACCAAAGTCGTGAGCGAGCTGTGAAGGCAACTCTCAACGCGGTGAATATAAATTTCATTCACGCTGAGGAAAGTTGCCTTCACAGCTCGCTCACGACTTTGGTATGCGTGTGCGACCCCAATGTTATTCGGCAAACTTTCAGATAAAACTACAAGCTTAAATTCATCCATACATTGTTTTTCGATAGCATGCTTCTGAACTGAGATAATAGCAAATGAATGTAAATCTTTACAAATAAATTGTCGCAACCTTGGATTGATTTGTCTTTATTAAAGAGACTTTCAGCCCTTGGCTGGTTCGTCTCTACTAGAACGCAGGAAATGCTTATAGGTCGTAAGGCTTTAGGTGTTGTTTTATCTGTAGTGCCAGGTTTTGGAATGAAAACAACACAAACCTTAGACTTAGACCATGCCTTAGGTACGTAAGTTAAAGAGATACTACTGGCTCTAAATATTACGGTTAAAACCGGACCAAGTGCTTTTTTTCCTTGTTGAAAGCTTTCATTTATCCCAGCTGATTTGAAAGGCTTAAAAGAACTCAGTGCCTATTCGACTAACGATGGCGTAGAGATTTCACAGGCTTTCTGATAGGCATTTGTCGACCATACATGCGGTTTATCTTGTCTGAGACCTGCTCTTCAGCCGAGTAAGAAATCGACCCCGGAAAATGGGTCTTCATTATCTCTTTCAAAGTTTCAGAAGAATCGACAGTAAAACTGCCTTCTTCCTTGTTGAAGCTTCCAAGACCATAAGAATGGTCTTTTGAAAGAATTTTGTGTAGCCTTGCAGCTGCATTATTGATATCTTCAAACGCCCGTCGCCAATCCTTACGTTTGGCTAGCCTTAGTTCACTATTATATTCTGTTAGGGCTTGCTTGCATTGCACACGTTTGCTAGATCGGACGAAAACTTGAAATTGGAATAGATACCTTAGCCTTCTACCTATCTATCTACTAAAGCATTTAAGGTGATTTAGGTTTACGAAAGCATTTCGTAACGCCTTTAACTTCCAATATTTCTCAAAGAAACTCAGGATCTGATTTATTTCTGGTTATAATACCAAGACCCAGCCGCAATGATTCGGTTTCAAAATAAATTCAAAACTCTCTCGTTAACTCACTTTTGTCTTTGAACAACCCTATGAAACTTTTTCACTGTTCAATGAAGTTTTGGCGAACTGAAATACATGGTATTTGTAGATCGTGGTCAAACTTTTAGTAAAATCGGACTACTGGAAGTGGAAGCTGAAATATAAGGCCCCAAACTTGAGCATTTTGCATGGAGAAACAGCCTTCAATCACTATCTTTTATCATCAACCAGGGATGGAAACATTCACTTACATAGAGTTACACTCACTTGCAATTCGTCTTTGTTTAGCAGCATGCTATCGAAGAACAGTATTCATGTGTGGAGGAGTTTCTTCTGCGATTCCTTCTAGGACTTCAAGGGATTTCTTCCAGGATTTCTTATGGAGTTCTGGAAATCCTACAGGAATTCCATCCGAAATTCTCCCAATAGCTTTTTTTGAAACGTCTTCAGAAGTTTTTTTCTACTTCTAGAAAGTATTTTTGGAAAAAGGGAATCCTGGAAGGAGATGTTGGAAGACAACCAGAAGGAACTTTTTGGATTATTCCCTCAAGGACATCTTGAACGAACTTCATTCCATGAACTAAAACTGCAGAAGATATTCGTCAAAATACTCCCTAATTAACTACTAGAGGAATGCAAAATGAACTTCCGGAGGAATTCAGAGAGCATCTGAAGGAATTTCAATCGGAACTATTGAAGGAAATCTGAAAAGAGTTTCTATATGAATCCTGAATAGAGTTCCTGAAGAAACCCCAGAAGCAATTCTCGAAAGAATCCTAAAATAGTTCCTGGAAGAATCCCGGAAGAGTTTGTTGAAGGAATCTCGGAAGACTGTCACAGTGAAATTACCGTAGGAATCCCGGAAGGAATTCTTGAAGCAATCCCAGAAGTAGTTCCTGAAAAAAATCCGGAATAATCCCGGAAAGATTTTCGAGGAATACTGAAAGATTTTCATGTAGTATTCCTGGAAAGATCTTAGAAAGAACTCCTGAAGAAAACTCAGGAGGAACTCCGCGAGGAATCTCGTATGGAATTCTTGGAAGGAATTCCTGACAAAATTTTGGAAGAAGTTCCTGCAGGAATCTCGGCAGAGAACTCTGAGAGAACTCCTGGAAGAATCTCGAAAAAAAACGACGTAAAATTTCTGTAAGTCAAAAAAAAAATACCGAAGACAACTATTTGGTAAATCTTGGATGGAATTCCTGGAAGATTCCCGCAACTCTTTGAGAAACCCCGGGAGAAATCCCTTGAAGTCCCAGAAGGAATCTCGTATGGAACTTAGCAAGGAGTTTCTGGATGAACCTTTTAGGAACCGCGGAAGAAATTCCAAGAGGAATCTTAGAAAAAATTGGGAAAAAAAGAATGAATTCCTGGAGGAATCTCGGAATTAATGGCCAAGGTATTCGCTAAGAAATCCCAGACAAAACTCTGGCAGAAGGTCGGGAGTGTTTCCTGGAAGAATCCTAGCAAGAGCGCTTGCAGGAATCCCAGATGGAAGAAATAAACTCCTGGAAGAACCTCAGAGGGAACTTCTTAAGAAATCTTAAGTACACCTCCGAAAGAGTTTATTAAGAACTCCCTGAGAGTCCCAGAAGTAACTCCTGAAGGAGATATGGAACTTTTTTTTAGTCTAAGATTGAGAATGAGGAACACAATAGGACAGATCGGTGAAGTACTAGATTTGTAGTAATGAGCTGAATTTTAGTATGGTGAGAAGGTCAATTCTTCGTTTCTGCACTGAAATGGTGCAAAAAGCGTGGGTATTATGATTCCTTGCCTAATTTGATGCTGTTTGAGCAAAACTTTGGGCAACAGTGTTGTTGTTTTCTCCATTTCTTGCAACATAAACAACATAGTTATCCAAAGTTTTGCTCAAACTGCATCAAATTAGGCAACGGATCATAATACCCACGCTTTTTGTACCATTTCATTGCAGAAACAGAGAACTGACCTACTCACCATACTAAAATTCAGCTCATTACTACAAATCTAGTACTACACCGAACGTGCCCCATTACGTTGCAGTACTTGAATGTCTCTAAGGACAACGTTTTTTTTTGAAAATCCCCGCGACCGCTTTGGAAGCATAGATCGTACGAATAGCTTATGAATTCCTCACAATTCCTCTATTGGTTTTGCAATTTCATTGATTAAACACGGAACGCTAAGCTAAACTGTTTCTATTTTTGAGAAATACCAATTCAATAGATTCTCACGTTTATACTAGAGCATGCTGTAACAGAGCTAAGCGTACCTTTCAACGTTTTACCAATATAGCTAGAGTGATGAGATATTATGAACGTTCCCAAACGGGAACCGAGAAGCTGAAGCTATTTTCGAACCCTTCGAACCGGCGATGGTAGCTGCAACATCGCCGGTGCACAAATCACAATTGGAACCATTTGCGAAAGGTATCGAAAAACCCAACCGAAAATATGTACCACAGCCAAACCCATCTCAGACCTGCACATTCGTAGGTAATCACCACCACCCAGGAAGCGTGTGCATTCCTTCGTTCGAGATAATATAAGCTGTCTTTTCGTTGCAAGTTGGCACATCCACAGAGCATTCTTTTCTCCCGTACGCTTTTTCCCAGCGAATCGCATTCTTCCACGTGTGTGGGTGACAAAGCCTCATAGCTTGCGCTGCAAAGTTTTCTGCACCTTGCCAAAACATTAGATCCCATCCACCACCGGGCGACTCGGGTTTGATGTTATGGGAACTCCGGGAAAAGTTAGAATTAAGTGAATGGAAAGCGAGAGAGAGAGAGAGAGAGAGAGAGAGAGAGAGAGAGAGAGAGAGAGAGAGAGAGAGAGAGAGAGAGAGAGAGAGAGAGAGAGAGAGAGAGAGAGAGAGACATAGGGAACTAAGCTTGTTGGTAAGAGTTAGGCACTCACACATACACCGGGGCCGGCCAGAAAAAGTTTTCCTGAAACCATTGCGCTGATCAAAGGAAAGCGGGAAACGATGTGTAAAAAAGAGGATGTCTTTGATGTAATACAGAAAGAGAGAAAATGAGCAGAATGAGTAAAAAAAAATATGAATGGAAAATTTCCACAAACCTTAAATTTTGCACCGGGACCGCAGCTGCACCTTGAATCGGCGGAGGCACACTGTATGGGAACATTTTTGCAGCGGCGACAGGATTTTCAAACAGCATTTTTTCCTATTTTGCTACTGTGTGAAGGTGGTTTGTTTTTTGTTTTCGGGTTTCTGATTTTGTGATGATTTTCTCGGTTGTTTTACTACTGGGGGGATGCGTTCAACAAACCTCTTTTGCTTATTTTTCTATGTTTTGCTATATGTATAAATACTGGTTATCAGAATTTCCACACTACAGTATGCTTTTTTTGTTTTGGATTCCACACTACTTGCAGTTTTCAAACTCACTACCAAAATACACTAGGAAACGATCTCTTGGTACGATCTAGGTATGTGTTGCGTATACTCGCTAGTTAGGTTCTGCCGTTTCGGTTTGCTAGATGGTAATAGAGAGAAAAAATAAAGAGAAAAATATATAAATGTAAACTAGAAAACAACGTCTATGTAGATCAAAGATAATTTACAAGTACGGAGAGTTTCGCTATTAAGATAATTATTGCTAGGAGTTCTGACGGTCAGCGCGGGACCGATGGACAGACAGTCAGAGAGCTAAAAGAGCAAAGTGATTTTTCATTTACGTACCTATATTGTTATTAACGAACACACTAACAATCTAGAGAAGGCATACACGCTAATACAACGACAAAAACTCTAGAGAAGCGGGCTGCTGTCTGGAGAATAGTGTTCAACACGGAGAGTAGTCATTATTGAGGACGGATGGGTAGAGGGAGGATGAAGCACGGATGGATTGTGTTGGACCCTGACGTGAGCTCAACAGCTTGTTTCTAAAGGACGGTATTCAGCAGTGGTAACGTGTGTGGTCTCTCTGTTCAATGGTCGAAGTCTGTGATTGGAAAATTGACGATAATCGAAGTAGTGAGCGCCAAATCATTGTGATTCTTAATGGTCAAGTTTGGCTCTGCGTAGAAGGAAGCTAAATTTGCATTAACAATTTGAGTTCAAATATATGAAGGATCACAAGAGATGTAGCAAACCTGTAAGTATTATTACTCACGAAGAAATAGATAATATTCTTCAAGTATTTTCAAACAGACAAAATGTTTTGATTGAAATACGTTTATGTTTTGCACAGGATGGTCTGTTGTTAATGCAGGATTTATGATACAATGTAATTTCAGGGTTGGACTCAGGGTTTCAAGTGTTTTGATTTTATACTAATATTTATAAGATGCTATCTAAAGCCTACAATCCCTTACCGCTACGTAAAAATGCTAACAAAAGTCTACGTGTTCACTTTCTAAAAACCTACCGACCTTCCCATTCATTTGGGTTCTACATTGCAGTGCTCGAAACTAGTTGGGGCACCTACGAAACTAGGAAGAAGATTGCAACGCAACGATATTGGGCTACCACAACGAACTGAATACCGCCCGTCTCTCTGAAGGCGACCCCGCCGCCGTTCGTGCGCATTATAATACATGTACGACGACGACGACGCTAAGCTAATGCTAAATCTAAGTCGCTAGGTAGTTTATCTCTGGTTGGCGCTACTACACTAATCTACCCGCGCTCTGACTAGCGCGAACGCGCGCGCACCCAACTCCAGCATTCTTTGCTGTAGGAGCGTTGTGAACTCCAGTAAGACGGGCGGTGTTTGTATGGGTTGCAAGAATAACACCTAGCGTTCGTCCGCACTTCCCCACACTTAACAAGTGGTTAGGAAAGAATTATTTCCAACGACGTACAGAGCCGTAGCGTGGTCCCATGGCGCCCTTGGCAAGCATCCAGTTTAGCGCCCCACGACAATTGAACATTGTTAATTTGCAAAAAAAACGTGGTCATTTATTTTTTTTTTTCAAAGTTTCTTTAGTTGGATTTTTGTGTTTCGTTTATTCTCTTAGAGCATTTTCCACTTATTGGAAATTCCGACATCCTCAAACAATCTTTTTCTTCGATTAATATAATTGATTTTACCAGAATTTTCCATTAACTTTAGGAAAGGTTTCTTCTAAAGTTTAATCAAAATATTTTCCAGAAAATCTGTAAAACATGTACAGCAAATATAAGACGAATCATGGACATAAAAAATACCAGGTGGAAATCCTGAAGAAATTTCTATATGAGTTTTTGCTGAAATCTCTAGAAAAAATCCTGCTGGAATCACTAAAGGATTTCCTGCAAGAATATCTGGAGCAATACCTGATGAAAACACGACAGACATTTCAGCAAGAATTTCCAATGATATTCATGGATAAATTCTTGCAGGAACTCCTGCTTGTAAAAAATGTGGAGAACCATTGGAAAATTTTTTGAATTCCTGGAGGAATCCATGGAAGGATTGCAAAAGAAACCTTTGGAGAAGTTTTCAATAAAATCAAAGGCAGATTTTCCCACGGAATATCTGGGAAAATTTCTGAAAGAATTCCAAATTTATGATTTTTTGGAAAAATCCATGGGGATGAAAAGTTTTCTAGAGAAATTTCAGCAGAAATTTATGGAGCAATCTCTAAGGAGCATGGAACAATTTTGAAAGGAATAAATGGCAGATTATCTAAGTGATATGAGGGATTTCTTCTTTCTAAAGCAATCTGTAGAAGATTTTCTGAAGGAAACTGGTTGAATTTCTAAAATTATCTATAGATGACTTCCTAAAAAAACCTGGAGGAATTCCTGAGGAATTCGCAGAGGCATTTTTGAAGGAATAGCTGGAGGAGTTTCTATAGGAATCCATGGCAGATCATTAATCATAATCCGTTACCCTTGCAGATTTTGGAAAGTTTCTTAAGAAATTCGTTGAAGAAATAGAAGTATCAACTCTTAGAAGAAATTTTGAAGGAATCTGTGGAAGAATTCCTAAAGGTATCCTTGAAGAATGCAATATTTTTGAAAGAATATCTGTAGAAGTTTCTTCAGGAAACTATGGTAGACTATCCAATAAAATTCTTGAAGAAATATCCGGAGGAATCCTTTGAATAAATTCTGAAAAAAATCTTAGATAACTTCCTGAAAGTCGAGAATCCAGGAGAAATTCTTTGAGTTGAGGAAATAGAAATAAAATCTCACTGATAGTTTTTTGGGCGAATACGACTTGTAAGGTTTGTGCTAGATTTACAAGAGTTTTAAGCCCAAAGATACATAAACAATTGTATGAACTGCAAGAGTATCACCTGAATATTTTACATTTAGAATACTTTTTGTCAACGCTGTAAAATGTTTGAATGAATGCGACGAATGACCGCGGAAGTAACCTCAAGACGTTCTCTAGTAAGAATGTTTGGGAATCATTAGGAAGAAACTTTCACTAGAATTTCGAAAGCATATTGATGTTGCTTTATCATCGAAAAAAAAAATTAAACAGTTTCTCAACATCGTGGTATTCGGAATACCGTATTCCAAATAATATAGAAAAATCTATTTTTTTTTTTTTGAGAAATCGGAAGAACGTGAAAAAATGATCAGTCTTAGATACTTTAAACAGTGAAATCTTGATAACATCTATCCTGTTTGCTTTTAGCCTCAGGCCTTTTTTGCGCCCCTCTGAGGCGGACGCCCTTGGCGGGGGCCAACCTGGCCAACCGCACGCTACGGCTCTGACGACGTATAGAGTTAATCTGGCGATTAACTGGTATGAGTGACGCTGAAGTTGAGTTGTGTGTGCCATAGAACGATAGTAAACATCGACCCCACAGAAGTGAAGAGATATACAAAAACAAAAGGCATTCCTCGCCGCCAATGAGAGGTTCTCCCCCACCCACTACTACACCCTTTAGTTTTAGTTAATCACTGTGGGATCAATTCTTGGGTGCGATGCAAGGCACGATGAATAATTTATATGATTGCGCGACGACCTACACCGAGGTTCGTTCCTGCTTTATTCGATGCATATTGCAGGAGAGTGAAGCGGCGTTCTTAGAGAGATGGCTTTAGTCACATCATAAGAAATAGTTTATACAATTCACCATACAAACTATGATAACATAAAGTATTTTACTTTTGAGCTTCCTGATTGCAAGGAACAATGCAGAGAAACAGTTTTTGCTGAAATGCGCCAATTCAATTCATAGAATAAACTTTCTTCAGTTTACCTAGTGGACGGCTTTGGATCGCCAATCTAAAGACGGCAGGTTCTATTCTCGTTTCAGTTGGGTACTTTTCTCGACCCCTTCTTGAAGAAGTTAAGTACTATAGAATAATTAAAACCATATTTCATGATCAAAACAACTTCGGTCACGTTTTTTGAGACATCCACAACGATATGCAGTGTCGGCAATGTCGACTGCCGGATTGGGCTCTCTCCATAGAAATCTTTATATAAATCTATAGAGAAATACCTAAAGAAGTTAGTAGGCAGCACTCGAACCGAGCCGATCGTCCCTCGAGTCGAAGAGATTTTTCTTGGAGTTAGTTTTCCTGGGCAGAACGAATTGCTCGGCGGCCATCCTGAGACCCTGATTTTTCCGACCGACCACAAGGCGTGGGCAATTATCCGTCTACGCCCAAAGGATTTTCGTCCGACCGCCGGACGTCGGCTGCCAAGAGTCCCGCAGAAGGCATCACCAGGCCTGTTCCAGGGCCTACAGTTACAAGCCATCGTTACTCCTTGTGAAACCTCGTGGCCTCAGAAAGAGTGTTGTGGCCAGAATAGCCGTTTTCCGCCGTGGCCACTCCTGTTGTTTTCGTGACAGCCATCGCTGATCCTCGTAGTGGCCTACGGCACGTTGCTACGCACTTTGCGACGGCCGAGACCAATCCTAGCAGCGGCCACCGCTATTCACCGCGGTCGACGTCGATTTGTGCCGCCCATCGCCGCGGCCACCCTTTGAGTCAAGCCAACATTGTTCCTCGTCGCGGCCACCACTACTGGTCACCTCGGCCTGCGCTGCTTTGCGCTTCCCTTCGCCGTGGCCAACACCGCTCTACAAACGACGCCGCGGCCCTTCGCCGCAGCCAACGCCGCCTTTCACGGCGGTCCCTGCCGTCCCGCGCTGCACATCATCCAGGTTTACGCCGTACCTCGCCACGACCAGCGTCGCTCTTCGCCGTGACCAGCGTATCATCCATACTACATGCATGTAAGTCGCCATAATAAATTCCCATTTGCCCCATTCATTCATTCTATTCAGGACTCTCGCACTCCGAAGATTCCCCACGCCTAACGCCCTGAGACCCGGGACCAAAAGAGGTCTTGACTGCCCACTCCCATCGCCTGCCGCGGCTAAGACCAGCAGGCGGGAGCTTGTGTCCGTTCCCTTCAGGAACGGAGTGGTCCCGGGGCCAAAATAATTGAGTCTTATACAGGCAGAAAAACTCCAGGAGAAACCTCTGGAAGAATATCTACAGAAATTACCAAAGAAATCATCTTTGGAATGCGGCCTACAAAGTGCTATCCCAGAACATCTTCCGTCGTCTGTCAGCTGAAACGAATGCGTTCCGGGGGAAGTTATGAAGTCGGCTTCATCGACAGCCAGTCGACAACGAACCAGATCTTCACCGCACGGGAAATCCTCCAGAAATGTCGTGAACACCAGGTCCCAACACATCACCTGTTCATTGACTTCAAGACCGCATACTACAGCATCGAACGCACACAGCTATGGAAAATCATAGACGGAACCGGCATTCCTGGGAAGCCGACCATACTGATCATAGTAACGATGGACGGTGCCTGCAGGTTTCGGGTGAACTATCCACTTCATTCGAATCTCGCCGGGGACTGCGACAAGGTGACGGACTCTCATACCTACTCTTCAACATCGTTCTGGAAGGTGTAACGCGACAGCCGCGGTACGATTTTCACAAAATCCGATCAACTTCTGCGACATGACATGGACATTATTGACAGAACGTTTGGAACGGTGGCAGAACTGTACACCGGCCTGAAACGCGAAGCAGCAAAAGCAGGACTGGCGATGAATGCGTCAGAAGCAAAGTATGTACATGCTGATCGATGGAACCAAACACGACCGGATTCGTCTAGATAGTAATGTTAAGATAGACGGGGCTACCTTTGAGATGGTGGAGGATTTCGTCTAAGTACCTCGGATTCTGACTGACTGCTGATAACAATTCGAATCGTGAGCTCCGAAGGCGCATCATCAGTGTAATTTGTGCCTACTACGGGATCCAGAAAATGCTGCGATCAGAGAGGAGTAACTCCCGCACCAAACGCTAATACTAAGACCCTCGGTCTTTTACGGACACGCGACATGGATCATGCTCGAGGAGGACCTGAAGCACTCGATGTTTTCGAGCGACACGTGCTAAGGACGATCTTCGGCTCGGAGAGCTCGCTGCACTCTACGGCGAATCCAGCATCCAGAAGGTGGCCAAACCCGGAAGGATGCGATGGGCAGGACATGTTCCAAGAATGCCGGACAACAATACTGCAAAGTTGGTGTTCGCGATTGATCCAGTTGGCACAAGAAGGCGTGAAGCGCAGAGAGCACGATGGACGGACCAGGTGGAGCGTGACCGGGATGGAGAGCGACAGCCACGAATCGAGCATTGTGGCGTAGTATTGTTGATTTGTGTCTGATGTTAAATGTGATGTTAAGCAAATAAATGTGTTCCACAGAGATTCTTGAATCTTGAAACAATCCCTAGAGGAATTCCCGGAGTAGTCTCTGAAGGAATCCTTGGAAAAGTTTTTGAAAAAATAACTTGTGAAATCCCAAGTAGAATTCCTAGAGAAATTCTTGAAAGAATGCCTGGATGAACTCATGAAGAAATCTCTGGGAAAAGATCTAGAGGAATCTCCACGGTAATCCCTGGAGAAATCATTCTGGAAATAACTGAATAATTACCTGGAGAAAGATCTGCACACCAAAATTTTTGAAATGCTTCCAGCGCGCCAAAAATCAGCAAAAGAAATTCCTGAATTTCAGCAACATTTTTGCTGAATTTCAGCACAACTTTGCTGATCAACTGTCAAATTTGCTGGATGGTTCAGCAAGTTGAAAAATAATTTCTGATACTCAGTAATTTGTATTGCTGAATGCAACCAGCACGCCAAAAATCAGCAAAGTTAGCTGATTACCAGCAAAAATATTTTGTAGTGTGGGTAAGTCCCCGGATGAACTCCTTGAAAATATTGAATAAATCCCAGGTAAAAAGTCCAAGGGAAAAGCCCTTGGGAAACTCTTGGATTGGTTCCCAACGAAGGAATATTTCTAGAGGAATCGATTGAAATACCCTGGGGAAATCTACGAAGAAATTCCGGAGAAATCTTCAAAAGAATCCGCAGTAGATACCCTAGGAAATCCCTGAAGAAAATCCTAGAGAAACATCTAGAGAAATATTTGGACAAGTCCCCGACGAAATTCATGGAGAAATCAATGGACAAATCTCTAGGAAATTCCGGGAAAACTCTCCGGAATAGTTCCTACTGGAGTTATCTTTGCAGCAATTCACAGAAATCAGGATAAATTTCTAAAGGAATCCTTGCAGGAATCCCGAGAGGAATTCCTAGAGAAATCTCTAAAACTATCAGACAAATTTGCTGAAGATTTTGTAGAGTAATCCCTAAATACATCCCTGGAGGAATTCCTGGAGAAATCTCTAGCGGAATCCCGGGAGAAGTCTATGGAAGAATATGTAGATGATTCTATGGGGTAGTCGTTGAAGAAATCCCTAGAGGAATGCTTGCAGAAATCCTGAGAGTAATTTTTGGATGAATCCCTTGATAAATCCCTGCAAGAATGCATGGCAAAACTTCTAAATGAGTTCTTGAATAAATTTCCGGAGAAATTCTTAGAGAAACCCCTATAAATTCCCAGGAGAAACCTCAGAGGAATCTCCAAAAATGCATGGAGGACTCCCCATAAAATGCCTGAAGAAATCTCTTCTAGAGGGACATCTACATAGAGGAATCCCTAGAGGGATATCTAGAGGAATCCCTAGAGTAAAGTGACCAGACGTCCCGCGTTTCGCGGGACAGTCCCGCGTATTGGCCAAATGTCCCGCGACAAATTATGTCCCGCGAAATGTCCCGCGCTCGTCTCAAATCGTAAAAATGTGCTGCGTTTGAAAAAACCCAACAAGCATACACGAAATCACCACAAACGAAGATAAATTCGTCTGAAAAATCACCACAGTGCTACAACAATCAAACAGGGTTTGTTTAAAGTACAAATCACATTTAAGAAATTAACGGCACTTTTTCCAAATTTTCACTGTCAAAGCTTAAAAACTGAAATATTTTAGCGAGGAAGTCACCAGGGTGCGATGACGTCACGTTTTCGATTCCCGCATCTTGTACCAATGTTTAGGGAACTCAAATGCATTGTCAATGGGGGAACCCAATTGATGTTGGCTGCAAACAATCCTATTGGGTGGGAATAGGGATGTCATATACGTGGAGGAAGTATTAACGGAGTTCATGATGATTCTGGGTTACAGTAAGACTAGGTGGCTTGCTATAGAACTGAAAATGTTTGAACCGTTGGAAGCTAATGTTTGTTGATTAATATCAGTCCCAGAACTCTTCGAGGTTTATTTGGTATGTATAAAAATTTGAAAAGTGGTTGATTTTCACACACAATCAAGCAGCAGTATTTCACAGAAGGTATGCTGAAGAAAATAAAGAGTGACAGGAAATCTTGTAGTTGTATTTACAATTTGAGAAGTAGTAGACGAAATTAACTCTTGCCATTCAAACGTCATGAAACGAATAGGAAGAACATTTTTACCACCAAATGAGCACAGTCAGGTGAAAAATCTGGAGGAAATCGTTATTCAATGTTAAAATATTTCCAAGCCCAGAATTCACCTTACTATGCATCTTTCAAAACTTATGTCCCACGGTGGAGCTTTAATCATCTGGTCACTTTACTCTAGAGGGATATCTAGAGGAATCCTTAGAGGGATATCTGAAGGAATCCCTAGGGGGATATCTGGAAGAGTTCCTAAATAACTCTCTACAGAAAGCCTTCAAAAAATCCTAAAAATAGTTCCTGGATATTTTCGGAGGAATCTGTAGAGTAGTGAGAAAGAGACCTTTTTTAAGAAATTAGATGAACTCTTGGAGAAATTTCTGGAGAAGTAATTCCTTGAGAAATTCGTAGAACAATCCCGGCGGAACAAGGTTTTAAGAAATCTCTAGAAAAATTCCTGGGGGAGTCCCTGGATAGGATTAGGGTTATTTCAATCTCTGGAATAATCAGTAGAGGAATTCGATGAGAAATTTGTAGAGTAATCCTTGAAAAAATCCCCGGAGGAATTCCTGGAGAAATTTCTAGAGGAATCTCTGGAAGAGTCTATTGAGGAATATGTGGAGAATCCTCTGGGGGAATCGTTGAAGAAAATCCTAGAAGAATGCTTTTAGAAATCTTGAGATGAATTACTGGGTATATCCCTACAGGAATACTTGAAAAAAAAACTTCTAGATACGTTCTTGGCTAAATCTCTAGCCAACGTTCTCTAGATACGTTCTTGGAAATCCAGGGAGAAATCTCAGATGAATATCTAGAGAAATCTCAGATGAATTTCTAGAGAAATGCCTGAAGGATGCCCTAGAAAATGCCTAAAGAGATATCTAGGGGGAATTCTGGAAGAAACCCTAGAGGAAGCCTTGAAAAAATCTTAAAAAGAATTAGGGTCTTGCCGATTGATTTGAATTTTTGTATAGTGTTAGATACTGCACGCACAGGGCAGGTACACCTGCAAAATAGTACAAGACCCTACTGGATATTATTTGAAGGAATCTGTAGAGGAATTGCCTGAGAAAGAGAGCATCCTTTAAGAAATTTATAAAATAAGGTTATAAAAGAATTCCGTCAGAAATTCGTAGAACAATCGCGGAGGAATGCTTGAAGAAGTCTCTGAAGAAATTCCTGGAGGAGTCTCTGTAGAAATGCCTTGGGATATCCCAGCATAAATGTATGATGGAGTTTTAGCAGGGATACCTAGTGAGGTTTATGGAGGGATTCCTTCAAAAAACAAAATCAAAACGAATAGGGTAACAATTATTGCACACCTTAAAAACTCGCCAATTGTTGCACACCTCATAAGAAAAGCACGGAGTGTGCAACAATTGGCGAGTTTTTAAGGTTTGTGACAATTGGCGATTTATTCTAGTGGATTCAAGACTATTCCAGACTTCAGAGGCCACAAAGAAGGTTGAATAGGGTTAGACCTATTTTAATCTCTGGAACAATCTGTAGAGGAACACATTGAGAAATTTGTAGAGTAATCCCTGGAAAAATCCCTGGAGGAATTCGTGGAGAAATCTCTATGAATCTGCAGATGATATGATTTCTTGGAAAAAAAATCCTAAGGCAATACTGGGAAAAACTACAAGATCATTTTTTTATAAACCCCCGGAGATATTTCTATTAACCCTTATGTGGCCGACAGGGTACCCGGGTACCCAGCGCCCATTTAAAAAGCACGGTGTAGAAAAAAGCAAAAAGTTTGTCGGACACATAACGGTTAAAACCCCCAGATAATCCCTGGGGAAACCTTTGATGAATCTCTAGAGAAACCTCAGAGGAATATCTACAGGAATCTCTAGAGAAATCTCATAGGAATATCTAACCATGTATCTAACTAAAGGATTATCTAAAGAAATGCCTGGAGGACTCCTTAGAAAACGTCTGAAGAAATCCCCAGATATCTGGAGAAATACCTAGATAAATCCCTAGAGGTAGCCTTGAAAAAAAAATCCAAAAAGAATTTTCGGATGTTTTGGGTGAATTTCCTGAGAAAAAGAGGAATCCTTGCCGAAATTAGATAAAATCCAGGATAAACCTCTAGCGGAAGCTGTAAAGAAATTCCTTGAGAAATTTGTAGAACAATCCCGGAGGAATGCTTGAAGAAATCTCCGAAGAAACTCCTGGAGATATCTCTGTAGTAATCTTATGAGTAATTCAAGCATAAATCTCTGGTGGAATTCTAGGAGGGATACCTAGTGAGATTCCTAGAACGAAAGCAAAACAAACGTTGGATTTACACCCAGAGGCCACAAAAAAAGGTTGGATAGGGTTATATGAAGAATTCCGCCAGAAGCCGACTGCTAGTGGCCGGTACCCGACTCAACAGGGAGCGGTAGACGACAGTAGAAACGACAGCACGAAGAGAGTGAGATTGCTGAAGCGCAGGAAAGTATGGACAGGAATCATATGCGGAGTTTTTATGCAACTGTCAGTGGTGCGCCGCACAAGACTGCGCCAGTGCTCGCCATGTGCAACAGTGGCGATTCCCTAATCTCAAATATACTTGTTCAACGAACGTAAATTCAATCAAATTGGCTTGTATCTTGTAAAAAATCATGAAAATAGTTGTTTTCGTCCATTTTCAATATGATTCTGATTATGAACTCTCCACAAATGCAAGTTTTAGGGGCGTTGAACAGGTAAAAAGTGAGGTTACGATACGAGACGCCATTCATCAGGGAAATAAATTTGCTGACAGACAAAAAACTGGTGGCAGCCAAGTGGAATGAGCACTTCAAAGATTTGTTGGATGGTAGCAGTAAAAGAGCACCCAGAAATGACGGTCAAGCAGTGGAACCGCCAACACTGGAAAAGATTAAGAAGGCCATCAAGGAGCTGAAAAACAGCAAAGCTGTTGGGAAGGACGAGATCCCGGCCGAACTTCCTAAGCACGGAGGCGAGCAGCTACATCAATCACCCTACCAGATCATTGTAAAGATTTGAGACGATGAAGTATTGCCTGGATGACCCCATATGTCCAATCTACAAGAAAGAGCATGGACTAGAGTGTACCAAATACAGAGGGATTACCCTTTCAAATTCGGCGTATAAGATAAGATACTGTCGCGTGTCCTGTTCAACAGACTAAGACCTCTAGAGGAGTCCTTCGTCGGCGAATACCAGGCAGATTTTCGCGAAGGCCGCTCAACGACGGATAAAATGTTTAACCTGCGGATGATCCTAGATAAATTTCTGGAATATAACTTGCAGACTCATCATCTGTTCATTGATTTTAAAGCAACGTATAATTCAGTAAAAAGAAATGAGCTTTGACAGATAACATCAGAACATGATTTTCCGGCGAACCTAATTCGGCTGATACGTGCAACGCTGAATGGATCAAAATCAAGTATTCGGATCGCAGACGAAGTGTCTACCACCTCGTCTGTAACCATAGATGGATTGAAGCAAGGTGCTGCTCTTTCAAACTGACTGTTCAACATTGCACTCGAAGAAGCGATTCATTAGGAGGTCTGGCGTGCAGAGATATGGTACCATCATCACACGGTAGCACGACATGCTCCTCGACTTTGCGGACGATATTGATCACATCGGTACCGATCGTAGGGCAGTGGTAGAAGCTTATGCTCCTCTGAAGAGAGAGGCAGCGAGGATAGGCTTGACGATTAACTCTACCAAGACTAAGTACATGATAGCGGGTAGAGATAGAGGCAGGCCTAGTGGTGTTAGTGCTGAGATAGTGATGGGGATGTATTTGAAGTTTTCCGTGAAGTGAAAAGGCGTGTTGCAGCTGTGAATAGGGCACGGATTGCCTCTTGACTTGCACATTCTTCCTGTTTCCCTCTATGGCTACGAGGCGTGCACGTTAAAGGAGGTAAACCATCGTCAAGTAAAATCGTTACGAATCATTCAAAGAAAATTCGAAGAATTCCCCGAGACTCTGAGAAGCATTGAGTCACAAATTTTAAACGGACATTAGTATAAATGCGTTGAAGTTACTCCAAAGAAATCCAGAAATACCACCAGAAAGTCGGACATAAGAGAGCAATAAAACCAGCCAAAGATATGTCATTAATGATATGAAAATTTTGCTAAGAAACCCATCGAAAAGTTGCCTGTTTGCCATGAGTCATCATGCCAAACGACCATATCATCTAATTTCCATTAGACGAATCAAAAGTCTGAGACATTTTACAGTTAAATATAAGCGAATCCGATTAGCAAACTGTTCTTCCCTTTGTGAAGAAAACCATTAACAGGCGGAAGAATCACCCATGGAGCGCGTAATTAACTATTGATTCAAATTTAATTAATCCAAGTCTACCACTACGTACAAACTTCGGTGGTCGCTGGAAAGCCGCCTAACGTTACGTACCTGAAACTTTTAGTATAGATGTTAGACAGCGGCGCATTCTTCTTTGAGTGTTTTTAAGGAACACTTTTATCAAAACAAGTTCAAGATATTATTCATCGTCGAGAGCAAAAGTTTAACAACAGCTCGCCCAGAAAAATAGATTTGCAACCACAGACATTTGATACTCTCGGTCTCGTCAATTAACGAGTCTGTTCGAAACGTCGTAAGCAAGCAGAGTTACGAAACGACCACAGCTTCTTCCGCCTATTACTTCTAGGTGTAAAACAACATTTTGCGTTTCAATTAAGGGAAAAATCGAACAAGCAAATGCGCGAAATGGGATTAATAGAATTCAACAATCTCGAGGGGGTCCTCAAGAGGAGACCCGCACATCGTGCTTTTCGCTCTTCGAAAGTTTCGATAAAACGACGGAACGCGTGCTTATGTGGTTTATTTGGCGGAACTGACGACGATCAAGAGGAAAATCGCACGTAATAAAAGAGAGAGAAAAAAAAAACAAATTTCTTATAAAATTCATCATTACACCAGGGTGTTTTCTGGGAAGCTCCAGTTCGGTTTTGGCTTTTCTTTTCGATGTTCTTGCCGGATCCGGTCAGATGGTCAGTCGGTCCATCGCTCGGTTGTGGCTTTTGCGTTCCGCTTCTCCAGCTCAGCACCGAAGAATGAAAAGTTACGATACGATATTTAATTCTTTGCATAGCTAGGCATCTCTCGTCATGTTTGTGAGCTGCTAGCTACACATATTCGACTGCTACGCTGGCTGGAAAAGATCGGAAACGAAAGTTTTCGGCTTGCGGCGTTGCCTTGCCGGGCTGCTGCTGGTTCGAGTTGTGGCGTAAATGTGTATCCTATAGTAGGGCATGAGGGAAAAAGAGCCAGAACGTCAGCCCACCACATGACAACCGCAAAAGTCTTCTCTTCAGCTGGAAGGCGAAACGTGACAAGAAAGCGGGCGGGGTGGTAAAGGCAACGATTGTGTAATAATACATCAGAATATTAGTGTGCGGTTGGGCGGCTTAAAGCTGTAAGAAAAGAAGTTTGCATCGTGCAGCAGTAAATATATTTAAATTGAATCAAGTTTCTTTGCATTAATTAAAAAGTTGCTTTTTTCATAGTTGAACGATCGCATCATGGCAGTTTTCAGTCATCTATTCAAATGGAATTGCCTAGGCATAAGGAATGTTTCTATGCAAACTGGAGAACAGTTAGTGGGCGCAGGCAAAATGGAGAGCCCACAAGGAGCGTCCACCATAGCTGTGGTTCCTACCCCATGCTTCCAAGGGTCAATCAATGACAAAGACTGCCAGCTAAGAATTGTGTCATGTGTGCTTAACTGGTAGTGCAGTCTGGGCACTGTTGTCCTTCTGACTTCAGCTAGATTGAGGAGGTACGAGCGTCTGTTCACTAAGGAGATGCGGCTCAAACAGCGTCTGTTCTGTAATCCAGCGTCTGAGTATGAAATGCTCTTCCACTGGAAGCAATACCTAAGGTCAAGGATGGCAGAAAATCACTTCAAGCGATAAATGATACAGGATACGAATAATCCAAGATAGCCTTGTTCTTGCAGTAGCAAGATGCCGACGCCTCACACCGTGCTCGTATCAATGAACAATTTAAGCATCTGATGCACGCTTTATCGCGTGATGACCCGTTATCGGATCATGTTACAAGTCATGATAAATTTTATTCATAACATTGAATGCACCCGTAAGCCGCATTCATGATTCGAAATGATACATTCATAAGCATATCTGGAAGTAAAATTACCAAGAATGTTCAAAAAGTGAATGAAATCACTAATTTATCATTTCGACTTCATGATAACGATCGCATCGCGCCCGCACATGCCGAGCGAATCATTATTCTCAGACCGAAGTTTGTTATGATGCTTGACGACAAAATGTTATCGTTGTTGCTATGATCGCGCGATGCCGTTCGACCGCAACACATTCGAAATCTGATCATGATCACTAGATTTCCATCCTTGCCTAAGGTGGTAGCCGCACCACGGTGGGTTTTTAAGTCAAGTATACTACAAGAGGTTCTTAAAACCATCATAAAACCAAAATAAAAGGTATTTGATTTCATGACGATTCTAATAACCTCTACAAGACTTATTGGATATCAAAATGTTAGGAGGGCCCTTAGGCCAACAACAAACTGTTCCTGAAACCAAAAAAAGTTTATGAAACCGAAAATTAATAGGACAGATAGGTGAAGTACTAGATTTGTAGTAATGAGCTGAATTTTTGTATGGTGAGAAGGTAAGTTTTCCGTTTCTGCAATGAAATGGTGCAAAAAGCGTGGGTATTATGATTTCTTGCCTTATTTGATGCTGTTTGAGCAAAACTTTGGTTAACTGTGTTGTTATTTTCTCCATTTCTTGAAACGTAAACAATACAGTTACCCAAAGTTTTGCTCAAACAGCATCAAATTAGGCAAGGAATCATAATACCCACGCTTTTTGCACCATTTCATTGCAGAAACGGAGAACTTACCTTCTCACCATACAAAAATTCAGCTCATTACTACAAATCTAGTACTACACCGTTTGTGCCCCATTATTACAAGCTGGCTACCAGCAACGACTTTAAGCTCAAAACAACCAGCCAATAAGGCATGCCATATGAAGTCTAGGTCATAGGACTGAGCGAAGACCGTGGACCGAATTTTGGAAAACACAGACTAGTATCGGGTCAAATCTCGGAGAAGTGAGAGCTGATTGCCGAATTTTGTGGCAACAGTGACATGGTGGTTGTAGAATTGCTCCTTCTCCATGGACCAGTGCACAAAGTGACGTAGGTTTCCCGTGATGGCGTCACGGAAAACCAAGCTGACCTTATCTGCATCAGTCAAAAATGGAGACGGAGCCTTCTTGATGTGCGGAACAAACGTAGCGCCGACATTGTGCTCGATGATCCTCCCAAACGTAGGCGAGACCTGGCTGCGCATTGCTACAACCACCGACCAGAGGAGAAAATATAGCGCTCGTTCAACACACGCCGACTGGGAGACGCTGCGGTGAAAAGGTCCTTCGTCGAGGAGCTGGAGAACCGTGTTGTGGATATTCCGGAATGTGGAATCGTAGAAGATCAATGGAGCGCCATCAAGAACGCCTTCTCATTGTCACCAGCCAGACTAATTTGGGTGAGCTACGCACTCAGAGAAAGCAGTGCATCACAGATGACACTTGGAGGAAGATAAAGGAGCGAAAGAACGACAAAGCCGCGACAGAGCGAGCGAAACTATGAGGAGCCAAAGGTGTAACCCGGCAGCTCTATTCGACTCTCGAGAAGGAAGTGAAACGCTCATTTAGATGGGACAAAACAGCGTAGGCGGACTCCCTATCCGGCGATGGCGAGAAAAGGAGGCGAGATCGTGTGACAGTCACACAGATATTCTATGCCTAAGGAAGTCAAGGAAGTGTCCATTACGAAAAGTTCTTAGACTGACCGGAAATCGAGCCCATGGAGCATGGTCTTGCTGAATTCCACGCATTTATCGCTTCCTCTATATGGGCCCTTAGTCAATATAATACATCAATCATTGCAACTAGGAGGCAATCAGTGAAGTACTAGAGTGAAAGTAGTGAGCTGGATTTTTGTATGGTGAGATGATCAATTCTCCATTTCTGCAATGAAATGGTGCAAACAGCGTGGGTTATATGATTTCATGTCCAATTTTATGCTGTTTGAGCAAAAGTTTGGGTAACTGTGTTGTTGAAGTTGCAAGAAATAAATAATACAACATCTCAGTTACCCAAACTTTTGCTCAAATAGCATCAAATTAGTCAAGAAATCATATAACCCACGTTGTTTGCTCCATTTCATTGCAGAAATGGAGAATTGATCATCTCACCATACAAAAATCCAGCTCACTACTTTCAATCTAGTACTTCACTGATTGCCTCCTCTTGGTAGGAAGAAATATCCTACCAATGGGGCACGTTCGGTGTAGTACTAGATTTGTAGTAATGAGCTGAATTTTAGTATGGTGAGAAGGTCAATTCTCCGTTTCTGCAATGAAATGGGGCACGTTCGGTGTAGTACTAGATTTGTAGTAATGAGCTGAATTTTTGTATGGTGAGAAGGTCAATTCTCCGTTTCTGCAATAAAATGGTGCAAAAAGCGTGGGTATTATGATTCCTTGCCTGAATTGATGCTGTTTGAGCAAAACTTTGGATAACTATGTTGTTTATGTTGCAAGAAATAGAAACAACAACAACACTGTTACCCAAAGTTTTGCTCAAACAGCATAAAATTAGGCAAGGAATCATAATACCCACACTTTTTGCGCCATTTCATTGCAGAAACTGAGAATTGACCTTCTCACTATGCTAAAATTCAGCTCATTACTCCAAATCTAGTACTTCACCGATCTGTCCTATTGTGCAAAAAGCGTGGGTATTATGATTCCTTGTCTAATTTGATGCTGTTTGAGCAAAACTTTGGATAACTATGTTGTTTATGTTTCAAGAAATGGAGAAAACAACAATACTGTTGCCCAAAGTTTTGCTCAATCAGCATAAAATTAGGCAAGGAATCATAATACCCACGCTTTTTGCACCATTTCATTGCAGAAACGGAGAATTGACCTTCTCACCATACTAAAATTCAGCTCATTACTACAATTCTAGTACTTCACCGATCTGTCCTATTGAAATGAATGAAAACAATAATTATGCCCTTATCTCACACGAAAACGATATCTATAGCTATGTTTGAAATTTTCTAACAAAAACAAACATTCTCATTCATCTTCATCCCATCCCACAGCGAGCGGTCAGGAATGTTCTTCTGTTGTCCATCACCCAAATCCCCGTGACAAGCATCCCTCTCTGCGAGGGCTACGAATACGATTTCACATCAGAATCGTTCCTTCTCGCTGCTGCTCTGGATTCTATGTTGGTTTGGAAGATACCTACAAAGAACAGATCAGAGCACATCAGGATCCGCGTTTTCGTATTCGGTGTTTTTGCGAGAGTGAATGTGCTACTGCGTGAGAATGGAAAACAACCAACCGTATAGAGGTGTGTGCGTGTCGTACACACTGTGGAAGTCTTTGCAGCACATCTGCTGGGGCTGGGGTTGGATCACAAGCTTTGGTATAGAATTTATAGCGGCAGTAAATAGCATTCGAACAATAATTTATTCTTGTTGAATTTTTCAGAAGTTCTTAAGTTATAAATCGGTCATTGTTGCTGGCATTTCAACAAACAATTGAGAAATCAATAACGTGAACTAGAGGAGTCATGCAACAAGTACTCCAACATATTCCCTTCATTAAACTCTTTTGAAAAGATACGCCAAAGTTATCAACAAAGACCAGCAATTAATCCTCTCGTTCTTCAATGCCGCTGCAGCAGCAGCAGCTGCTGCTGGATGTGTGTTGGTGTTGTAGCAACAACCCGCACTCTCCTACTAACGTTTGCGGATTTGCAGCCTGCTCTGTGGCGGATGGAGAACATAGATAGAGCCAGAGCCAGAGGCCAGAGCAGTGTTGGCAGGCAATGTAACTCGATCAATTTAATTGCATTTAAATTGCTTGCGACGATTAGTATATTAGAACGTTTTTCATTGACACCAACAGCGTCGAATGAAATATGAACTAATTGGTGGAGTACTAGATTTGTAGTAATGAGCTGGATTTTTGTATGGCGAAGTGATAAATGTTTCGTTTCTGATATGAAATGAACTTGTTACAACATCTTTTAACTCCGTTTGAAAGTTTTGTAAAAAAAATAGCAGTTTCCTAGAGAGTGTGTGATTAAGGGACGAATGACTGTTCCGGTCGACTCTAAAAATTAAAGAAACGTATCGATTTCTTGCAAGAATTTACTTCCTGATTTTCGCCAGATGTTTAACGAGTGCTAAACTTTTAGAAAAATCATACATAGTCTCAGATTATTTCACTAAGGATTCAGAAGCAATTTTCCTTGATCTTCAGCAATAATTATCTTGAAATTGAAATAATTGTGCTCATTCCACGACTGAAGTGACATGACGCGGAGCTTGAATATCATACCGAGGTGAGAAATCTCGACTCGAATGAGGTGACTCTCCATTTGATTTACACGGCAACTCACTTCATTCAAGTCGAGATTTCTCACCTAGATAAACGACTCCGACTTTTGTCACGTCACTTCATTCACAGAATGAACCCAAATAATTAAATAACATACAGGGGATGGCCAAAATGTTTGGGTTTCTCTCACAAAAAAGTTCAACATGCTATAACTTTTCATAGAGTGCATCAAAAAATCTCAAATTTTGTCTGTTTGTCAACCTATTATATGTGCATCATTGCTACAAATTTGGGCTCGATTGATTAATCTTTCGCGAAGTTAGAACCGTTCGGGTAAAACACTATTTTTTAGACAACCCATTTTTGAGCTGTCATATCTCGTGTTTTACCCGAACGGTTCTAACTTCGTGAAAAACTATTCAATCAAGCCCAAATTTGTACCAATGATGCACATATAATAGGTTGACAAACAGTCAAAATTTGAGATTTTTTGATGCACTCTATGAAAAGTTACAGCATGTTGAATTTTTTTGTGGGAGAAAAAAAGTTGCCTATCCCAAACATTTTGGCCACCCCCTGTAGATACAAATAAGTTAATAGGATAGGATGTCTTCTAATTAACATGAAGAGGCACATGTTTTAACATTTCAAATCAAAATGTCAAATTTCACAGAATATTCCCGTGCCCGATTCCTGGCAACTTTTGCAGGTAGTTCGTGAGCGTTAATGCATCACCGCGGTGCTCTTCAGACCGTTTTTATACAAGAAAATCCCCATTCTGTCGATGCTCACCAATCGTTTTTTTATGTCTGGGCAAAATTTAAAAAAAATCGCAGGGTCCTTTGGTTTGGAGCAAGTCTCCGTCAACCTCTTCTAGATTTATAATCCGATGTCCGGATTTGTCCAGGAATATCTCCAGAACTTCATCCCAAAGATACTGCAGAAATGTCCCATAACGGTTCTTCTAAGATCTAGGAGTTCCCCGGGAATTCTTCCAAGAATTTCTTTGATGATTTCAACTGGGATTCCGATAAGAGTTTCTTCTGGAATACCTACATCAAATCTCGTGGAATTCTTGTAGAGGGCCCATATGGCCGCAGCGGGTTTCCAGCATGACCACTGAGGGTGGCGGGTGCGATTGCTGATCGGTCCAGAAACTCTTCGCAATGGCATTTTTTTTACTTACACCCGATTATTTTTTGCACAGGTCGTTAATTTGATATAACTCAGTCATTTCTGAACCGATTGTCATGAAATTTTGTTCACTGATAATACTAATCGTGGCTACATGTGTACAAAATTTCATAGGAATCGGTTGAAAAATGACTGAGTTATAGCAAAAACCAGATCCGTGCAAAAAAATAATGTACTTGGGCATATTCGTTCCTGCCACACGATACACACATGCAAAATGATCATTGGCAGAGCAGGCTCTCAGTACATAACTGTGAAAGTGCTCATAGAATACTAAGCTGAGAAGCAGGTTTTTTTCGGTGATGACGTCGCACCAAGAGGAGGAGAAGAGGACGATTTTATATAATCTTTAGGGATTCCTCCAGAGTTTCTTGTGCGGATTACTAAACATGTTCCTTCTGAAATTTCTCAAAGAATGTTTCCGCTAAGTAATCTCTAAAAAATGGTTAAAAAGTGATTTTGTGGGGATTCCTGAAGAAGCTTCCTTGGCGATTCTCCTATATAATGTCTTGCAGTTTCTTCAGAAATGCTTTTAGTATTCCTCAATAAGTACCTTCTGAGATTCCTTCGTTGATTTTGCTTGGCTATCTTATGCAGTACGCTGAGTAGTTTGTTGTTGTTTTTTTTTTTTTATTTTCGAGAAGTTTCATCAGAGATTATTTCAAAGGTTTTCTCTGGAATTCACCCATATGTTTTTTTTATTAATTCCTCCAGAGGTTTCTACACGTGTCGACAAAAAAATTCTTTCATGAGTTTCGTCTGAAATATCTTTAAGAATTCCTTTTTTGATGCCTGTGAGAGTGTCTTCCAATATTCCTTAAAGTAATAGTATTCTTCTAGACAATCTTTATGGATTAGGGGCCAATCAAAAAGGCTCGTCACGATAAACCACAACAACTATTAAGTCTCAACGAAAGAGATCTCAGCATACTACACTGGTCTAATAACTGGACACTGCCATTGCAGATACAATTTCACAAAAGATCGGCGCATTTTGATCCTTATAAGAGCCTGTCCATAAACTACGTAGACTCTTAAATGGGACGGGGGGTCTGGCCAAAGTCTACGCCCCATACAAATTTCGAAAATTTTGTATGAACAAAAGGGGGGGTCTGAGATGACCGAAAAAAAGTCTACGTAGTTTATGGACAGCGCCTAATGTCGCTTTTTACCGATCCCTTACCAATAGCAACATTTTTGGCGGATGCACGCAAACTGCCCAATCGCCAGACTTTTCATCAAAGCTTTCTAACAAACTTCTTTCAACATTTCTTATGACTTCCTCACCGAGAATTGTATTTTTTTCCAGATATGTTTGGTAGATGCCTTACACTATCTTGGCGTGTATTCAGCTGATTGAATTCCAAAATTTGTAGAAAAATCCCAATAAGGTCATTGAAATGCTCCGGCAGATTGACATGATATGTGATACATTATTTCCAGAGCTGTCATGGTAAAATCAGAGCAAAATAGTTAATCAAGGTTCCCCGATGTCAGTGCCCCTTCTCTAGTACATTCCCGTGGATGAATTCGTGGAGGAATCTTTGAAGGAACGGCATGAGAAATTCCTGAAGGAATAGGACAGATCGGTGAAGTACTAGATTTGTAGTAATGAGCTGAATTTTAGTATGGTGAGAAGGTCAATTCTCCGTTTCTGCAGTAAAACGGTGCAAAAAGTGTGGGTATTATGATTCCTTGCCTAATTTGATGCTGTTTGAGCAAAACTTTGAGCAACAGTGTTGTTGTTTTCTCCATTTCTTGCAACATAAACAACATAGTTATACAAAGTTTTACTCAAACAGCATCAAATTAGGCAAGAAATCATAATACCCACACTTTTTGTACCATTTCATTGCAGAAACAGAGAACTGACCTTCTCACCATACTAAAATTCAGCTCATTACTACAAATCTAGTACTACACCGAACGTGCCCCATTGCTGGAACGACTTTTGAAAGAATCCATGGAACAACTTTTGAACAAATCCCTGCTGATTTGTGAAGGAATTCTAGGAATAATGAAGAAGTCTAAGATATTTCCGAAAGTATCGCTAAAGAAATTTCAGAAGGAATCAAAACAATAAATCTGAAGAAAATTCAAAATGAATGCCTGAAGAATTTCTGAAAAAACAGGAATATTTTAAGAATCTATAATTGGATTTTCTGAAGAAAAAATCCAGAAGGAATTTCTGAAAGAACACCTGGAACCTCCTGGTTGAATACCTAACAAAACTTCTTGACATAATTTTTGAAAAAAAAAATTAATGATCCCCTAATAAAAATCCTTAAAAAAATAATGAATAGCTGGAGGTAGACTAGGACGAAATCCTGGAGGAATTTTTGAGAAAATACATAGAGGAATATCCGGCGGAATTTCTGATGAAATCCGCAGGAATGTCTTCCAGCCTTTCCATAAGACTCCTTATAAGAATCTCTGAAAGAATCTGTAGAAACGTTTCAGAAGGAATCATTGGAGAATTTTCTAAGACTTTCTTAAGACATTCTTGGAGCAATTTCTGGAAGAGAAATGTCTGGAAGAAACTTGTGATTTTTCTTAATAATCTCTTGAAGAATTTTTAAAGCAATCCTTGGAGAAAATTCTTTGAAAAGCTTTTGAGAAAATAATGAAGAAGTTTTAAATTTCCGATTCATAATGTATCCGTGAATTGTTTTCTAAAAAAACCATGAAGTATTTTTGAGAAAGTTCCTTTAATGGAAGGTTTTCTATAGATAAATGCTGATACCAAAAATTACCAAAACGATTATATACTACCGCGCACTTCTATTAGTGTTTTCGTGTTCTTTTTTCTTGCATATCAATAAGATTCCTCTATGTAGTTTTTTAGGATTATCTATTGATATTAGCCCAGGTTGTTTCTTGAAATTTCTTTAGGATATCTTCTGGCATTCCTAGAGTAGTTTTCTCTGGAATTCCTTTAGAATTATTAATGGAATTACTTGTATATTCCCCCATGGGCTTCCTTCCGGGATTCCTCCAAGAATGTTTCAGGAAATTCTTTAGATAATCCTGTAGTACCACCAAAAATTTGAATTCTTTAAAGATTTGATTCTGGTTTTACCCATTTTTTATATTATTTGAAGAGTTTCATTAGAGATTCACACGGATGTTTATCCGGAAATTTCTTGTCATGCAGATTCTACAAAAAAAAATCCTTTTTCTGAAACTCCTACAGCAATTCCCTTCTGAGGTTTCCACAATGTTCTCCCTGGGGCTTTACCAAAAGTGTATCTTTTTCTGGATGCGCATCAGGAGTTCCTTTTAAGATTTTTCAGATTTTCTTCTTTCAGGATAGCGGATAAAGATTCGCCCAAGAATTTCACCATAAATTGCTTCTAGATTTCCTGTAAGAGGTTATTTTTTATGATTTCAGCAGAAGTCTTTTTTTGGATTTGATTTCTGCTTAAGGTTCTTCTGTAATTCATCCATGATTTTGTTCTCGGGTTACTGCAAGAGAATCGTCTTTGGCATTTCTCTAGGATTTGCTACTGAATCAACTAGAAGATCATTCTGGGAATCCTCCATAATATCATTCTGGGTAACCTCTAAGCGTTCTTCCTGGTACTTCTATAGGGGTTCCTGCTGGGAATCTCCAGAATTATTTTCTAAGGATTAAATTTGGAAATCCTCCAGATGTTCTTTTTGTGAATTTCTCCAGGAATTCCTTCGTTTTTTTAGAAGTAGTCATGAGGGTTCTACCAAGATTTCCTCCTTCAGGAGTTCCTTCTGAGGTTTCCCGGAAGTTCTTACCGGCGTCTCCATCTGAAATTATGTGAGGAGTTTCTCCTGAGATTCTTTCACCAGGATAGCCTTCTAGAATTAACCCAGGAATTACTCCAGGAATTGCTTCTCGATTTTCCATAGGAAATTATTTTCTAGGATACCAGCAGTTCTTTTTGAGACTCTTACATGAGTTCCTACGATAATTAATCCTTGGATACCGCCTGAATTCTTTTTAAAGCCGTCTTTTTCTCTAGGATTTGTTTTACTAGTTTTGCTCCAAGCGTTCCTCCTGGGAATCTTGTAGAAGTTCATGCTGGGAATCCTCCAGAAGATTGTTCTGAGAAACCTCCAAGCGTTATTTTTGTGATTCCTACAGGAGTTCCTTGTGAGAATCTACCAAATTATCTTAAACTTCAAGAATTAATGTTAATATCCTCTAGTTTATACTGGATGCCCTCCTGAAATCCCTCCTAAAGTTAGAAATTCTTTCTGATAATCCTCCAAAAGTTGTTCCTGAAAATCATCCAGGAGTTTCAGGAGCTCTTTCTAGAAATTGTGAGAATCCACTAAGAATACTTTTTTAGGATTCCACCAGGATGCTCTAATGGCGAGATTCCAGTAGTCTTTGGGAATCCTCAAACGGCTCTTTCTGAGAATGCCCCAGTAGTTTCTACTTGAAAACTTTCAGAAGCAGTTTTTCTGAGCACCCTCATTGAGTTCTTACTGGAAATTCTCCTGAGATTTCTTCTGAGATTTTTCCTAGAATTTTCTGCGAAAATCTTTGCAAAGTTCCTAGGGAAATGCCTAGATGAAATTCTGAGAATAAACCCCAGAAGGGATTCTTGGAAAAAATCACAAAGTAATCCCTAGATAAGCTTTTGAAGATGTCCTGAAAAATTCCCAGGGACGAGTCCATAAAAGAATCTAGAGATCTCTCCAAGGAATTCTAGGAGTTTTTTTTCTTCTAAGAGTTTTTTTTTTTCTAGAAATTTACATACGTTCTTAATAAACCAACCAAAATTATCATGATCACATCTGATACACAATACAAAATGGTTCTTAGTAAAAAATAGTACATCAATATCGATGGTTAAGTAAATATTTTTGTTTATGAATTTGTGACCTTACTTATGACATTAAAAGGGGTAGCTCAAAAATGGGTTCAACGTTTTTCTTTTTATTTCACACAGACATGCAAGAAAGTCATAGAAAACGTGAGAATTGAATGAAGATTTTTCTCCGATAGCAACGGTCTGGGGAGCACCGTGATCACAGTTGTTGTTGGTCACAAAGCATAGGTAGAGAAGCAGAGCCGCAGCAGCACCAGAAAGACCCAAAGAATAGTAGGCGACGACCAACCACAACCACCATCGACCGTCCATTCTTCCGTCGTCCCCGCCGTGTCACCATCGTTCGTTCGTCCGTGTCGTTTTGTTGGTGTTACGACGCGCGATGATGAGGACAGGAAGACGGGACAGAGAGAAAAAAAAAGTTGAATGGTGGAAAAATGTGCGAGAACTGGAAAAACTGCCAATGATGAAGCAAGGAAGAAACCAAGACAGTGGCTGGTGGAGGCAGCCAGAATGGACGGACGGACGATTCTCGCTGGTTGTAGGAGAAAAATCAATTCACCGAAAATGAAACCTATTGCGTCAATGTTAGGGAATATAAGAACCAATTAGCATCCCACTTCCCATCGTTCTCATAATGACCACTCTCGTGTTGTTTTTCAAGTGCACGATAATTATTCTCCAGAATCGTAATTTACTTTCATTTCTATAGAAAAGAATGTTATACAATCAGGTGGGAGGGAGGTGAGGTGGGGTAAGAATATAAAATGAAAAATCACAAACCAATTCCAGCCGAGATGAGCTTCCAGCGAGAGGGATCCGCAAATGTTGTTTTGTAATCGATTATTCTTTTCCGTTTTCGAGCAGCGCCGATTTTGTGGCTTCTCCGGAGAACAATTTTGTTTGGCTGTTTCGTTTTGTTTCTAATTCCGCTGCTTCCAGGCAACACACACAACACACAAAAACCGCTTCGAATCTGGCGGGGCGGCGGCAGTGGAAATCCCAATCGAATCACAAAAATGAACGCAAATAATCTTTCGGGAATCCTTCGAACCGAAGAATGTTCGTGCACTAAACAAAACCCCGAAGGATAACGCAAAAATAAAACACACAAGAACGAAGGAAGCAACTTCAAACTCCTGATGCACAGGGACCAATTTTCTTCCTCTTGTTTTTTAATTCTTCAGCACTTTCAAAACTTCTTGCGACCTCGACGCGACGCGTCTTGCTTCTGGATCTCCGCGAACAAAACTGCACAACAACGTGCGCTTGGGGAAAACGGAAAATAAAACTAAACACCTTTTGCTCGGACTTCCTCCAGGTCCAGCTCCAGCTCGTCTCACAATGCACTTTTGTAATGAAAGAGATTACTTATGTTGGGAAAAAAACTGCGGCGGCGGCGGCAGACGAAGACAACGACGACGGCGATGACAAACAACGGAAAAAACACATTCGCTCTTCTCGAGTGGACGCGACGTTCTGATCTAGAGCCAAACGAGACGGTACGCAGCAGGCCTGCTGCTCTGCTAGCATAAACAGGCAGTCGCCGTTGCCGTCGTCGTCGTCGTCATCGTCGTCAAGCAAGCAAGCAGCAGCCAGCAGAGAGGTGCCTTTTTTGCGCTCTCTGGAATCTCTCGATTTGCGTCTGGAGCTGTGAAACAGACGACGGTTTTGGACGGTGTGTGTGAGCCCACGATATCCGTCGGAAGCATGCTAAAAATTCTTCACGAACGTTCGTTTCAAGATAATTTTTTCCCATAGATTTGCTATCACGAAACACATCTTTATGTGTTAAATAAAACTACAAACTATTGCTCTGACGATTATTGTTTGAAAGTTGCGAACGACTCTGCGACTGTCTTGAAACCCTCGCAACGCTCGCAACACTCTTTCACATAAATGAAAAATCTTTAGCGTGAAAAGAATTTCTCACGTTTCGCTCACAATCTCGCGCGTTCTTGATGAGACAGTTTTTATTTGGTGTGCGTGAGATGTGCGGTTCCGCGACTTTGCTTCTTTTTTTACTTCTTATTTTCTCGCATTTAGTTACAAACGGACGTAACAAACCAGAGGTTTGGGAACAACCCGGTCAACCATTTCTTTAACCGTTATGTGTCCGACAAACTTTTTGCTTTTTTCTACAACGTGCTTTTTAAATGGGCGCTGGGTACCCGGGTACCCTATCGGCCACATAAGGGTTAAAAATCTTTACATTTCAGTAACAAATTTTGAAAACGACGTATGGTCCACTGCACGAAAGTATGCTAACCTGCTTACTCTCACCGAAAATTTGACGTTTGAGCGGTGCCGACACCTCTCAAACGTCTAATTTCGTGTGAGAGTAAGCAGGCCAGCATACATTCGTGCAGTGGACCATAATCAATGCTACACCATTTGTAGTATTCTAGTTGCGTCCGTTCTCGTTCACCACCTCAAACTAACTGCCGTTTCCCCACCATCTGTCAAACTCTCTAATCACAACAACCAAGGTGCCTTATCTCAGGTATGGATAACTTGTGTATTCGCTAGTATTAACTCAGAGCAATATATGACGTCATCCATTCAGGAACTCAATACACTACAATCCCCCCTTTACAATAAAAAGCGTACAGAAGCGTACGCCCAATAAATATCACATTGAAATGCAATGCAAAGTTTTCAAATAGCTCATCTCCTAGTGAGTCTCCTAGTATAGCATGAAGTGAACAAAGATTAATCTAATCAATTGTATGTGCAAATCTAAATCATTACATTACAAATTACACACCTTGTCCATCTCAATGAGAAACAGTTGCTCTTGTTTCAAACCGATATGCCGATGGTGTACACTACACAACAAATACCTTCTATGTTCGTTATCACAATTGGTGTCACTATGACTAACAATCAACTAGAACAGTTTGCTTTGTATATCCACCGATTCCCTCTTTTCTTTTAAATAAAGATGATCGGCAACCCGATACTGTACCTACCATTAATCTTAAATGGTAATTGTAAACATAGTATGTTTAACATACAAACCACACTTTCTCGCATTCTCTGCGCTTATCTTGAAAAACAAAATATAATTTCAAAATGTTTCCCAGCATATTCCAATCAACATGCCTAGCATGCACATATCGAAAAATTAACCGATCTGAGTAATAAAACAACATTCCACATCTACCATGCCAGCGTAGCAGCAAGACAACAATCTCAGAAGATTTAAGTAGCAGCGCTGTATCAGTCCTCAACTCATTGCTTATTATATTATAGACGTCAATACAAATAGCTCAAACCATTAATAAAACGTCTCAGGTAATTCCTTCTTTCCTGATCCTCGATTCAATTATTCCGGTTTATTTTCTCTTTCTCAACGCCTTTACCCGATAGTACAGTTTCTGTAAATTGCAAACCTCCATCGATTTTCAATCATCCGACTGCTTCAGCAACACTAATTTGCTTATGCATGTTCAATTCAATGAATAATGAGTTTGGAACATTTTATGCAGCAGCCATAAATTAAATTATTTCGACTTCCGCCAATATTCCAAAATCCTTCGTTTTTATTTCACGAGCGAATCGTGTCACCTGTCATATATGCCTGTACCCATTGTTCAGCTTACATAAGCTTAGCAAGCTTACTACTTCAAATATATGCACTCAGGAAATTCTAATACTTGTAGGCAAATATCTATGTTTCAAAGCACATTCAAATCATGCGCAACTCATACTTGCCGATGTAGGTAAATGAGCACATGGAGAGTATGGGCTGCAAATCATATGAGTCGCAGTTTTTCCATTAGTCGAATTAACACAGAAAACAGACATCCAAGTCTAGTTCCGAATCTGTGTAAGGAATTTAACGGCCATTTGAAATCGGCAACACAAGTGGCAATAGCGTGGCGCTGCAATCGGTTAATTTCCCATACTAATTTAATTCACCACTTGAAATGTTTCAATTCACCACTGACTGTGGCAATATGGTGTTTGGTGGCGTTAGTGTTGTCATTGTGTATTGGTTTGCAACCTTACTCAAGTACAGATTCAAATCCTTACACAACTTTCCGAATGAAATTTGTTCTAGCCTTGATGTCTGTTCTCTGTGGAATTAATAACAAGCATTTGCTTACTCCTATTGTTCAAAACACATAGAAGTGAAGAAGACATTTTTTTCCGTGTACATATTACGAGCTGTGAAGCATTAAAAGCTTAGGATTTGCTGTTCATAAGGAATTTCTCAGCCTATCTCGATGTGTGGAAATTCCCTTACCTAAATCTCTCAAGAAGTCCTCCATTCTCTGATCATGTTATGCAGTTGCAAGGAAATAACAGTTGAAACGGCTTTCTATAAAAAGCTTCTGCTCGGAATATTTCATAATGTATCGCTTCTTCTTGATCACCCTCTTCATAAGTCTAGGAAATCCATCATCTTCTCATTGTTGAATATTTCCCTCATTTTGATCCCAGCATTGATTAACCTACCTATCCTAACATCTTGTCAATAATCGCAGCATCTATATCTTAATACATAGCTCCCTCATCACAGAATTCAAACATGGCCGCCCCAAAAACTGGCTAGAAAACCAACTTACATTATCGGAAGTAATCTTAGCACTCGTAGACCAACGCATCCGATCTATTCAATGAGCCATTTTACGAAACAACATTGATGATATTGAAATTCACGTGTTAGGACGCATCCTCCTGTCAAATTTTCATTCATAAAATCGACTCGTAAAATGGACTATTAGGGTAAGTGCTCCAATTATGGTTATAGTACCAATTATTCACCATAGTTGATTTTCACTCTTTAATGATGTAAATCAACAAGAAAAAAATATGAACAACAGATCACGTTTGGGAACGTTCAAAAATTACGTCCATGATTTGGGGGAGGGGGGGGGGGGTCTAGAAAAGTGTGACAGTACGTGTATTAGGTATAGGAAAATAGCGTTACGGAGGGGGGAGGGGGGGTCTAGAAATGCCGAAAAACGATGGACGTAATAAATGAACCTTCCCTTTACAAAAGATGGTCGCACTCATGTAAACTTCACATTTTGCTCAAATTATGGTAGCAATAAATTATTTTCCTTAAAATTCCGGCTTCCTTGTACCCTTTTTCGCCATAGTGTACCAGTTATGGCTAATCCCATAAGGAATGCATGCAAATAGTGCGAAAAGGAACCGAAGTTATCAAATGTAGCCATAACTGGTACAGGGTTCCTATCATTGGCACACGCTTTAATAAATACTTAAAGTAGTTTTGGCTCCGTTTCTATATTTTTCCTGCAAACTATGCTAGCTCAGCTATATTTTAACATATTGATGACATTCGTTGGTCTTCTTGTTATTTTTATACAAATAGTTTTCCTTAGGTAGTGCCATAATTGGTACAGGCACCCTATAAGCTTTCAGCAGATAAGCGAAACTAGAGCAAATTAATCACTGCAGCACTGCAGCATGTAAATGTATTCTTCGGATTCTTCTGATCTCGAGCACTAACCGCATCTCGATGATTTTGTATTCGCTGACTGAAGCAAAACCGAGCCAAAAAACCATGATAATAATTTGTGTACCTAGTGCTAACGTAAGATCAAACAAACAAAAAGCACTGTCAATCAAGCGCAGTCATGTCGCAACTAACGAATCCACACAGTATATGAATCTCACGATATTACATTTAGTTTTTCATATACTTAGCATGTGATCTACGCAGATAAGAATCTTAGCTCTCTCAGTATGTGAAACTCATAAACCTCATTATTTGTAGATCTTTCTGGTTCTCACGCCCACTCAACGTGGCATGCCTTTGGCATAGAACTCATATAATTCTCAGATGATCCTTGTGATCGCCGTATTTTTATATGCTTCAATTAGAAGTCGAAGTACATATAATGCCCATGATTCCTTGATGGGAGACACTGCGATTTCCGCAGCTTCTAAAAATCAAATATCATTAATCTCGTACCTGAGACTCTTCCAGTATTCGTTAATTTCGTAACAGTTCCAGAGAATTTATAAAAACTGATATGTATTTCATATGCCTTACGCAATTGGGAGATCCTTGTAATATTTGTATTTCCAAAACAAACTTTGCAACTCAACGTGTCTGTCCTACAGTGAATCCCTTCGTTTCTCACCACTGGAAAATCATTTCGATTTTCACCACCCAAAACAAATCATAGTTTTTTTTTTCAAGCATTCTCGAGATTGACTTCATTAGAAGTAGCCTTTTGATTTTCGCAATCCTGAAGTCTTACCAATTTACTTAACGAAGATTCCTCCGATTTTCGCAAGCTAAAAGGAAGTCCCTTAAACTTCACTTCCGTGGAGCATCCTCGTTACTCTCGTCACTGGAAGATTCTATCGATCTACGCATAACAAAGGAAGCCTCACAGTCACTTTTTTCCACTGAGAATTCTCGTATTTTTCGCCACTGGAAGACTCATCAATCTTCGCAATCTAATGAAGTGCTAAAGACTTCTTTCTATAGGAGAATTCTCATGATTCTCGCCTCTGGAAGATCCTTTCGATCTTCGCAATCAAAGAAAGTACTTTGAACTTCTCTTCCAGGGAGAATCTCGCCACTGAAAGATCCTTTCGATCTTCGCAATCAAAAGGAGTGTTACTTCCCTTCCACGGAGAATCCTCGTGATTCTTGCCACTGGAAGATCCCTCCGATCTCCGCAATTAGCGGAAGTCCTACCGAGTTCCCCTCCAGGGAGAAACCTTAAGATTCTCACCTCTGGAAGATCCTTCCGATCTTCGCAATCCAAGGAAGTGTTACCGACTTCATTTCCACGGAGAATCCACGTGATTCTCGCCACTGGAAGATCCCTCCGATCTTCGCAATTAGCGGAAGTCCTACAGACTTCCCCTCCAGGGAGAAACCTTAAGATTCTCGCCACTGGAAGATCCTTCCGATCTTCGCAACCAGCGGAAGTCCTACAGACTTCCCCTCCAGGGAGAAACCTTAAGATTCTCGCCACTGGAAGATCCTTCCGATCTTCGCAACCAGCGGAAGTCCTACAGACTTCCCCTCCAGGGAGAAACCTTAAGATTCTCGCCACTGGAAGATCCTTCCGATCTTCGCAATCAGCGGAAGTCCTACAGACTTCCCCTCCAGGGAGAAACCTTAAGATTCTCGCCACTGGAAGATCCTTCCGATCTTCGCAACCAGCGGAAGTCCTACAGACTTCCCCTCCAGGGAGAAACCTTAAGATTCTCGCCACTGGAAGATCCTTCCGATCTTCGCAACGAGCGGAAGTCCTACAGACTTTCCTTCCAGGGAGAAACCTTATGATTCTCGCCACTCAAAAATCCTTTCTACCATCGACAACTCTGTAAAAACTTTCCTGGGTAACTCATTCCTTTTACTAGGGAAATCCTCATGTATTCCGCAAGTGGAGAATGTCACAGTTCCCCATCTTGAACCCATAAAGCTCAACTGCTTTCAAAGTGCATACTTAAAGGTCAAGGTCTCTACTACTCTACTATCTGAAAATATCCCTTCGATCTTCCCAGCACTCTTCGATTAAACCCCAATTCTTATATCGAATAGTTGTTCACTGCACCCAAGTCTCTTCCTCATCATCACCTCTACCTGCTGCTACGAAAAGCCCCAATGCATAGTCCTACGCACGACTTTTCCGCCTGATCTACATCCAATGCAAGTGAACAACTCAACACAAAATTGCATGACTGAATCATTCTGCCCCGTTGTAACCACTTTCATCATCCTGCGTCTTGACTACCGGTAAGAAGCAATATTCTCATTTCTGGTCAAATCTTTCCAACTGTGTCAGCTTCAAACAAATACCGCCGCTTCGGAAATACTCGTTATCAACTTTAAAGCGACAGCACCTCGTTACCAGCCCTTTTCTTCCATTCAGCAAAATCAAAACAAAAACGCAAATCGTAACTAGTTCAGTTTCAATCCCTAGATCCCACGGCAGCTTCCGCGTTGTCACTCAAACTCAATTACCTATTGGTGGTGCCTCTTTTGCCCACGGTGCGTTCAACTTTTACACGCCCATCCGAAAAAAAAATCGGCTTACCAAGAAATCCGATCCTCGTTCGCCAGTTGTAGTATTCTAGTTGCGTCCGTTCTCGTTCACCACCTCAAACTAACTGCCGTTTCCCCACCATCTGTCAAACTCTCTAATCACAACAACCAAGGTGCCTTATCTCAGGTATGGATAACTTGTGTATTCGCTAGTATTAACTCAGAGCAATATATGACGTCATCCATTCAGGAACTCAATACACTACACCATTGATTATACGTCGTTTTCAAAATTTGTTACTGATTTCTTCATAACGATCTTTAAAGACGTTCATATCAATAATCGATAACGATCGTCATCGTTTCTGAAAGATATTTAAATAAGAGCAAAGTCACATCGTTATCGATTGATAAATATATTGACGATAAATCGATACTAAAATACTGGCACAGACAAACAGACGTAACACTCTGATGATTCCCATCGTACATCGATTTAACGGTCTATTTAAAAAATTGATAGTTGGCCAACTGGCCATCCGTGACGCTCGAATCGTTTTTGTTCGAGTTTGACGTTTGCCCACTACAGTGCTCATCTTCGTACGGGGCGGATTAGTGTGTGCTTTTGGAGGCAAAGTTGAAGAGCCGTTTTTTTTTTCATTCGGATCGGCCGCGAGCGCGTCGTCATCGTCGTCTATTTGACAGTGCTCATCTTCGTATGGGGCGGTTTAGTGTGTTTTTTGTGGCAAAGGGGAAGTGCCGCTTTTTTCATTCGGATCGGCCGCGTCGTCGTCGTCAGTTTGAATGTGCACATCGTCGTACCCGTGTGTAGTTGTAGCGGTTCAGTGTGATTCAGTTCAGAGTGGAAGATGATGCAGCACAAGCTCACTGGACATTTCGAAGGATGTTCATTGGTGAACTCGTTTCGTTTTATCATAATAATTAATGCTTAAGGATGTATAAATTTCTGCTCTGGTTTTTGTGTATTTATCTAACAAATATTGAAAAGTTCGTCACGTCATATGTGTCGGCGCTAGTTCCCAATGCACATTTAGTTGATAATAAATATTTTCTTTCATTTTTTGCATGTACACAAAAATTTGAATGGTTCGTCATCTTCGGTGTCGACATTTGTAATATTTTAGTCAAAATGAATAAATGTTTTGACTCAAAGGTTGCATGAATCACATCACTTGCCAAAGTGAATTCACATCATGTGACTCTCCCCCTCCCCACTAACAAAAACTCCTTACCGTGACAGTCGTGGAGAAGATGAGGTGATCTCGGTCTCTAGTAGCAACGTACGTCACACTAATATTCCTTCCCTTCCTCGATAACCGTAAGGACGTTGCCGGTGCCGTTAGTGACTAATAAAGTATGAAATTCTCGAACTGTGCACATTGAGAGCGGTAGCTCCGTTTGTTGGTGCAACTTCGATTGTTCTGGTCAATCACGGAGTAGCAACTACGAATTGTACGGTCATCTAGGCTCATGATCTATTTTATCGACCCGTCATAGTCATAAAAAAAATGAAAATGAAAATAACAGCCTCTAACCCCACCACCACCCACCCTTCCCGTTCATGTATATTGTGTTTTTTGAAACCATTTCCTAAATTGGGGATTGAATTTACATTCGTAGGAACTTAGAAGTTATCTAGATTGAGTTTGAATAAGGGCGAAAGTAACATGAGAGAGTTCTCTTCATCGACTCTCTCTTCTGCAAATTAAAGTGACAAGATGCAAATTCAATCGAATTTTTTTACACTTAGACTTATGACTTTTATGACCAAAAAGTGCTACCATACTTGTATCTTGTCACTTTAATTTGAAGAAGAGAGAGTCGATAAAGAGAACTCGCTCATGTTACTTTCGCCCTTATTTAAACTCAATCTAGTTATGTTGATACCATCACACTTAAATTCAGAAATTGATCTCGGTAAACGGTTTACCGAGAATCCAACAGCTGATATCTCGGTAAAATATTTACTGATTCTCGGTAAAATTTTTACCGAGATTTCGGTAAACCATTACCGAGTCTCGGTGAAGTTTGCCGAGATCTCGGTAAAAAGTTGGATTACCGAAATCTCGGCAAAGTTTTAACGACATCTCGGTAAAACTTTTACCGAGATTCAGTAAAAATTATTACCAAATTCTCGGCTGTTGGATTCTCGGCAATCCGTTTGCTGAGGTCGGCGATTTAATTTAAGTGTGTACACCGAAAAAAATTTCAAACCTTAAGATTACCATATCTAGATTAATTCCAAGACCTCGATGTACCAAATAAAACCATTAAATTTTCTGTGTCCAGTCCGGTACCCAGTCAATATTCATTACCGTGTATTTTTCCGTGTAAATTGCCTTTTGTGTAAATAGGAAGCAATCAGTGAAGTACTAGATTGAAAGTAGTGAGCTGGATTTTTGTATGGTGAGATGATCAGTTCTCCATTTCTGCAATGAAATGGTGCAAACAGCATGGGTTATATGGATTCTTGCCTAATTTAATGTTGTTTGAGCAAAAGTTTGGGAAACTGTGTTGTTGAAGTTGCAAGAAATAAATAATACAACAACACAGTTACCAAAAATTTTGCTCAAACAGCATCAAATTAGTCAAGAAATCATAACCCATGCTGTATGTACCATTTCATTACAGAAATGGAGAGCTGATCATCTCACCATACAAAAATCCAGCTCATTACTTTCAATCTAGTACTTCACTGATTGCTTCCTATTATATTTAGCGTGTTACACCGATCTGACAGCTCTGACAGTAAGGGATTAACCATAAATTACGTAAGTGGGTACCGAGGATTGTTCACAATCTGCGAACTTGACTGCGGAAAAAATCACGACCACACAGCAAAAAATAAATGCAACCCGCCCGATGTAACTCATTCCGATGTGCTAATAATCAATGTAATCACGATTCCTATGTATGATTACATCGTTTTGATGTAAAATCTTTTGTTCTTATGTGTACATTAGTGTGGGTCATCGGAACCGTTTTCTCAGATCAAAGCTTTTTTGGTTCCGTTTCGGGTCCTGAGTATCTGTGCAAAATTTGAGCACGATCGGTTGCGTCTACACTTTGCGCATTGCAATTGAAATTTGTATGGAATTTTGTATGGGAAAACATACTTTTTTGCATTTTAGCGATAAGTTGAGAAAGTTTGTCCAAAACTTTTTAACCGATACTGTAAAATGATAGCCTAGGATGTTCTGAAAAACTTTGTTGAAGACCGCAAAGCGATCCGATGCTTGTGAAAATAGTTATAACCAACGAACCGCATGCATGTGTTTATGTTTTAACATGTAAAGGAATAACAATAGCAACAAAATCATGCTGTTTCGGCAAGCAATGCCAACACTATTATGTTTCCAGTTCAAAACCGAATTAGCGACATTTTTTCTTTGACTTCCGCTGCTTTTGCCTTGCGTTAAACATAATGTCGGAAGTGGGGCGCTGTATAGAGCACCAGGTGTACAATACAGCGCCCCACTTCCGACATTGTGTTTAACGCAAGGTAAACGCAGCGGAAGTCAAAGAAAAAATGTCGCTAATTCGGTTTTGAACTGGAAACATAATATTACTTTTTCATAAGCATCAGATCACTTCGCGGTCTTCGACAAAGTTTTTCAGGACACCTTGGGCTATGTTTTCACTTTATCGGTTACACAGTTTTAGAAAAATTCGAGCTTGTTATGAGAGAAATGCAAAAAAGTGCATTTTCTCATGTAAAACCCCATACAAACTTCAAACGCGATGCGCAAAACGTAGACATAACCGATCGTGCCCAAATTTTGCACACTTATTTGGGTCCTGAAATGGGATCAAAAAAGCTTTGATCTGATGGGATACCATTGAATTTTTTATGTTTCCATATAAACGATGACCCACTCTAGTGTACATCGTCCTGTGTAATATTCATGCAACCGACGTATTGATCGGGTTGCAGCAGTTCAGATGTAATATTTCACAACATTTTTTTCTGTGCATGACGCCGCTGGTGGTACGACAAACAACTGTCACCGCAGTCATCTCCGAGCCCGAATGCGGAGAAAGAGCGCACGTGCTTCACGCTTAAAATATTCACACACAGCTTGAGCCAGATGAGTGAAAATCACTAAACGTCTAATATTGTCGGGCCGCCACCAAACCGGACGTCGCACCATCAAGTCGCGACGCGACCCAACTCGCGACGCTTTTGTATCATGTCAAAAGTAGTGCGCATCCTTCCCGTTGTTGTCGGCAACACAGCGCACTAGATGCGAAACAGTTGCGACACTTGTGGACCAAGAAAACGTCATTTTTTTATTGAATGTCTGTCTTGATTCCAACCGGATAGACAATATCTTTTGCATAATAATTAGCTTAAGATTCTTAACCAATACGAAAATGTGATATTTTCAAAACGAATAAAATATAAATCAATATAGCGCATTTAGTTCACCACTGGACTATCGCACTAGTTTTCACGAGTGCGAAAACGCTAATAAAAGTGCGCGATTGCATCAAATCAACTCGGTGTCTTCAGAGCACTTGTTCCCCATAGATTGAAGAAATAGTGCGCCGAAGACATCAACTTGATTTGATGCAATCGCGCTCTTTTATTTACGTTTTCGCACTTATAATGTCGCAGGTCGCAGTCCAGTAGTGAACTAAATGCGGTATAAAATGAATTCATATTTTTTTTGCCTTTTATTTACATCACTACAGCAATCTAGAGGTCGAAGAGAAACTCGTTGACATACTAACAATTCTCGAGAAGCTCAATCAGGGCGCAAAATAATCATATAGTCATTGACTGAAAACAGCACGAATTTGTTGACGAATAGGATTATTTCTGCACTCAATATTCAAAACAAACATTTTCATTTTCGCTCTTCCTCTTCACACAATCACCCTACAAACAAAAGTAGCTGCATAAAAGCTTATGGAGCAAACGCTTTTAGACGAAAGCTCGTTTAAGCACTTATACAGCAAAAATGCTAGTTGGGCAGTCATTTCGTGGTCATTGAATACCCGGATAAAAATACAATAATACAACAATACAATTAGAATAGGATTCTAATGTAACAGAACCATTGAAGAGCCGATGCACACGAGCGTTAATTTTTGACGCTGCGTGAATTCACGCTGCGTCGCCGCAGCGTTCCTGTGGGGCATTAGCCTGGTACACGGTTTGTATAGGAAAATACAAAAAATGGAAAAACTCTAACTCCTGTATTGAGTTGTCCAAAAAAAATCTCACGAAACCTACTGCAAGCCTATCCATATACGTGAGAACAAAAGATGTTTACAAAGTTCTTACAGATAGATTAACACGGGAAATCTGAACACAAACCACTACCACACAGGAATTTGGATTGGTCAATACTTTTTGAGTTCCTCTTCGATCCCATATCAACTGTGCAAAATTTCAGATCGATCGTAAAAACTATATTTTGGCGCCCGCCATTCTTAGTTTTTCATACGATTTACTATGGGGAAATTTTATATCTGCAAAGAAAAATCGCTAGGAGTCACCCCTAGATCCCAAAAAATAAGTCGATGAATGATTTCTGTAGAAAACTTCACGAGGAATCAGACCTCCGAAGACCGCAAACCGATGCGACGTTCGTGGAAAAAGTTATTAAGCCTCACCCGATCGACAAAATGACGAGATTTTATTATTTATTGTTATTCCTTACATGTTAAACAGCATTGGCATGCTATTCGGTTTTCAGTTAATAACTTTTTCCACATGCCTTAGAACGCTTTGCGGTCTTCGGAGGGTTGGTTCCTCGTAAAATTTCCAACAGAAATCATTCATCGATTTATTTTTAGGGGTTAAGGGGCAACCTGTGGCGATTTTTCTTAGAAAAAGTTATTTTCCCCATAGTAAATCGTATGAAAAATTAAAATGGCTGGCGCTAAAATATAGTTTCTCCGATCGAGCTGAAATTTTGCACAGTTGATATGGGACCAAAAAGGAACTCAAAAAGTGTACAGGAGTAAAATGTCTTTCGGTGTCCCACTCCAGTGGGGCATGCGTTGACATTGCGTGCCGCACACGGTGCGGCGCGGTTGCGGTGCGATAGCGTTGCGTTCTCGTGTGCATATCCTCCCATTTGATTGTGTGTAACTCAGGACGCACTTGCGTGCACGCTGCGTGGCCGCCCGTGTGCATAGGCTCGAAGACAATGCTCTCACAATATAATTCAATGTTAAATCACGTTAAATTAACAATAGAAAAACAATTGAATCAAATGTTTCTAACAATAGAATCAAATGTGAATGAGCATTTTACATTGAATTGTGTAGGTTGTTAAGTATCGTAACAATAGAAAAAAAAACTTTTTTCCATACAACTTTTTTCGCAAGACAAAATCGAAATTTGTGTCAGCGTCAGCGTAAAGCATTATTTAAATACTTTCGTCCTCATTTAAACTCAATCGAGTTTTTTTTATTGATTGATGCACCAAGCGAAAAGAAGAAGAAGTTTTGACATCCGGTGTGCCGTCGATTAGATCCTCGTCGCTGATGGGCCTTTTCATTTGACGTCTTAAATCAGCTGATTTCTTGGGCCTTTGACAGTTCTCCTGAGAAAATGACAGTTTAGCGTTTGCGCCTTTGTTCGGCAGTTGTAAACAGTGGCATAGACGGACCTGTCAGCTGAAAAAGCCTATGAGCCATTTTACGAGACGTTTCGGATCAGCTGATCGCTCATTTCATGAATGAAAATTTGACAGGTGGTCGCGCCCAAGCCCGTGAGTGTTAATATCAATATCAACACTGTTGTCGTTTCGTAAAATAGACTATTGGCCGATGGATGTAAACGGCACACCACTTGGATGTCAAAACTCTTCTTCTTTACCGCTTGGGGCATCAATCAATGGGGCACGTTCGGTGTGGTACTAGATTTGTAGTAATGAGCTGAATTTTAGTATGGTGAGAAGGTCAGTTCTCAGTTTCTGCAATGGAATGGTACAAAAAGCGTGGGTATTATGATTCCTTGCCTAATTTGATGCTGTTTGAGCAAAACTTTGGATAACTATGTTGTTTATGTTACAAGAAATGGGGAAAATAGTAACACTGTTGCCCAAAGTTTTGCTCAAACAGCATCAAATTAGGCAAGGAATCATAATACCCACGCTTTTTGCACCATTTCATTGCAGAAACGAAGAATGGGGCACGTTCGGTGTAGTACTAGATTTGTAGTAATGAGCTGAATTTTAGTATGGTGAGAAGGTCAATTCTCCGTTTCTGTAATGAAATGGTGCAAAAAGCGAGGGTATTATGATTCCTTACCTAATTTGATGCTATTTGAGCAAAACTTTGGATAACTATGTTGTTTATGTTGCAAGAAATGGAGAAAATAACAACACTGTTGCCCAAAGTTTTGCTCAAACATCATTAAATTAGGCCAGGAATCATAATACCCACGCTTTTTGCACTATTGTATTGCAGAAACGGAAAATTGACCTTCTCACCATACTAAAATTCAGCTCATTATTATGTTTCCAGTTCAAAACCGAATTAGCGACATTTTTTCTTTTACTTCCGCTGCTTTTGCCTTACGTTAAACACTATGTCGGAAGTGGGGCGCTGTATAGAGTACCAGGTGTACAATACAGCGCCCCACTTCCGACATTGTGTTTAACGCAAGGCAAAAGCAGCGCAAGTAAAAGAAAAAATGTCGCTAATTCGGTTTTGAACTGGAGACATAATACTACAAATCTAGTACTTCACCGATCTGTCCTATTGACCTTCTCACCATACTAAAATTCAGCTCATTGCTACAAATCTAGTACTACACCGATCTGTCCTATTGGGTTGTTTAGCGAATAAAATATTGTTATCTTCTATAGCCTAATCGAAAGAGCTCATTTTTCTGAATATAACGTGATTTTATTGGATTTTAATACCTTTGTTTTGATGGTTAATTTAACAAAACAGTTCAGGCCAAACATGTCTAAAGGTCCAATCTGCAGAAGAGAGGCTCTCTTTGGTTTCCCTCTCTTTCGTTAATATCTCAGCTGTTTATTTGAATTATGATTGTCTCCTTGCATAGAACGATGGTCAAAATAATCGTCTTTTGATTTGTACTGCAAAAGTAGTTGGAAATTGTATCATTACATTGTAATAATTGAAAGAGAAAGTGAACAAAGAGAGCCTCTCAAATGCAGATAGGACCTATTGAAATGTTTGGCCTGAGTTTTAATTTTCGTGGATACAATGACAGTTCAATCGATAAAATGACAGTTCGACACGAACAAAAAAAAATCCCATACAAACTTTAAATGCATTTTAAAAATAGTTCCCGGACTTAAAAAAATATGAAATTTTGGATTTAGACTATTTTTTGGGCGGAGAATCTGATTAAGAAATAATCAGGATACCCCCCAAGAACCCAATTACGAAATTTTATATATGGACTTATCCACTGATGAACCGAATTCATCGCGGTCCGAGAATTTTGACACTAGAGCGGGGCCGTTTCCAATCAGAATTGGACGATTCTGATTGGAACAGACCCCGCTTAGTGTCAAAATTCTCAGACCGCGATGAATTCGGTTCATCGGTGGATAAGTCCATGGACTTATCCACCGATGAACCGAATTCATCGCGGTCCGAGAATTTTGACACTAGAGCGGGGCCGTTCCAATCAGAATTGGACGATTCTGATTGGAACAGACCCCGCTCTAGTGTCAAAATTCTCGGACCGCGATGAATTTGGTTCATCGGTGGATAAGTCCATAGGTCTGCTCCCTCCCTGGTGGATTATTTTTTGGAATGTGAAACGTGAGAAAGAGCTTTCGGGTGGTGAGTAAAAAATTCCACTTATCACGAACAAGTTCGGCTTTCGCTTGTCATCTGTCATTATTCGTGAATAAGCTGTTTTCATCGTTTTCAGACACCAAGCGTTGGACACATTCCTGTTTAATTCGACGATTTTCACAGATTTTTAACCTGCTTTCAACGTAAAAAGTGCACCACCATGGCATCGGAACGTTACAGCTTTTCGCTGACTACATTCAGGTATGTTCGCAGTGTAATTTCCTGGAAAAAAACTGACGAAAGTTAACCGTTCGACCCTCTCGCTTTTCCATTGCAGTCCCTCCGGCAAGTTGGTGCAGATCGAATACGCTTTGGCCGCGGTGTCGGCTGGAGCCCCATCGGTGGGCATCAAGGCTTCCAATGGGGTGGTCATTGCCACCGAAAATAAGCAAAAGTCGATTCTGTACGACGAACATAGCGTCCACAAGGTAGAGATGGTCACCAATCACATCGGAATGATCTACTCCGGAATGGGACCGGACTACCGGCTGCTGGTCAAGCAGGCTCGTAAAATCGCGCAGAACTACTATCTCACGTACCGGGAACCGATTCCAACGTCGCAGCTGGTACAGAAGATTGCCAATGTGATGCAGGAGTACACTCAATCCGGGTAAGTGTTGTTTTCAGGTTAGGGTCGGATTTTGTTTGGGGACGAAATTGACGATATCCGGGTTGGTTCCGTTTCAGTGGTGTCCGTCCGTTCGGAGTTTCGCTGCTGATCTGTGGATGGGACGAGGGACGCCCTTATCTGTTCCAATGTGACCCGTCCGGAGCCTACTTTGCCTGGAAGGCCACTGCCATGGGCAAAAATGCCATCAACGGGAAGACGTTCCTGGAGAAACGCTACAGCGAAGATCTGGAACTGGACGATGCGGTCCACACGGCGATCCTCACGCTGAAGGAAGGTTTCGAGGGTCAGATGAATGCCGACAATATTGAGGTGGGAATTTGCGATGCCAACGGCTTCCGCCGGTTGGACCCGTCCGACGTTAAGGACTATCTGGCTAACATCTAGGCTTTAAGTTGTTTAGGGCGCGTAATGGAGAACTGATTATTCTGATGCTTTTTTGGTACGTCAATAAATCCTTGAGGATAATTTAGATTTTTGTATTCTTGTATCTTTATAACCGCACGACCACGAAGTGTGCCATTACAGAGATATATTTTTCTTAATTTCGGTATTGTACCTACTAAGATCTCTTGAGAAGTCTTTCGTTACGAATATCAGCCTGGGCTTCGAAAGTGCCAATAGGACAGATCGGTGAAGTACTAGATTTGTAGTAATGAGCTGAATTTTTGTATGGTGAGAAGGTCAATTCTCCGTTTCTGCAATAAAATGGGGCAAAAAGCGTGGGAATTACCGTGCCATGCCCTAATACCGTGACCTTAAGGATGCTCTTCACTTCAAAGAGCCCTGTAAAAATCAATAATCCATGTTTCTTGATTTTTCAAACGCTACATTATTGCTTATTGTGTGTATTATGTATAATAAATATGATTAATGGAATTCCAAATGTTTAATCCATTGTTAAAATCAAAATTGTAAAACATAGCATTGTTCCTAATACCGTGTATGTGACCCGCATACATTGGTGGTCCTTTGAATCATCACTATATCAATCATACTAAGTTCATACTTAAAAGAACCTGTGCGTCAAACGTTGCCTAGAGGTTTGTGCAATTGATTCATAAAGTAAAAAGTATCAATAAAATTTTCATTTTGCAAGTTTTAGCCGAAACACGGTATTTGGAACACATAAGGAACCATGCCCTAATACCGTGTATAGGTACTGTGGATGCACACCCCTATATGCATCCGTGGAGAACGAGAGACGACGACGACGAGTGGAGAGAAAACCGAGTCGGCAGACATCAGTTAATTCAATCGCGACGAGTGCGGTATCGAACAGAAAACTGTAAAACTAAAGAATAAAAGTTTCCGTGAAATAAATATACATAAAACGTTTATTTCGGTATCCGATCCGCTACATTGGTGACCCCGTCGAGCGAGTTTCGTTTACGGTCGTCGGTTCGCTACGTTTCGGTGTTTCGCGAAAGTGTTTCGTAAATACGACGAAAAACGCCAACGTCGCCATGTTGGCCGACCAAGAAGTCGATCGGGTTACGGCTACCGTCGCCGTTAAACTGCCAGATTTCTGGAAGAACGATCCAGATATGTGGTTCGCGCAAGCTGAAGCACAGTTTGGGCTGGCAAATGTGACAAAAGATGAGACGCGGTTTTATCATATTGTAGCCAAAATCGATCAAACCGTTATCAGTCACATAGCGGATCTGGTGGCCCAGCCACCGGCAGCGGATAAATACAAGGCAGTGAAGGAGCGATTAATTGCCCGGTTTGCGCTTTCTCCGCAGGCAAAACTGGAGAGACTACTGGGATCCCATGATTTGGGGGACCTTCGCCCTACGCATTTACTCGCTAAAATGCAAGAGCTGTCTGTCGGGTTGGCTGTGGACGAAAATTTGCTGAAGATGTTTTTCCTTCAGCGGCTGCCACCGCACATCAGAGGTATTCTATCCATCAGCGACGGTACTATCACGAAGTTGGCAGAAATGGCAGACAAAATGACCGACTGCGGTCCGTCGCATGTCGCCAGCGTAAATCAACCAGTCGACACGATGGACGAGTTGAAAAACCAAATTGCGATCCTCACAGCTGAAATCAAACGCATGAAGGTGCAACCACCGCGTCAACGAAGTCGATCAGCTTCGAGATCTTCGACAAGAGTTTCGAGTGGTGGAGTCTGCTGGTACCACCGGCAATATGGAAGCAACGCCCACCAATGCCGAGAACCGTGTTCGTTTTCTTCAAAAAACTAGCGCAGGACCCACCTCATACGGCGGAGGTGGGTGGCCTTCCGGCTAGCCGTCGTCTAGTCATCTTCGACAAAACTTCTCAGAGACGGTTCCTGGTCGACTCCGGATCGGACGTTTCCATTGTACCAGCGAGCAGAATCGATCGTACAACTGGCGAAATCCCCCTTGTACTACATGCAGCAAACGGCTCAACCATAAAAACATATGGCAGGAAGATTCACTCCATGGATTTGGGACTTCGGCGGAGATACACGTGGAGTTTCGTGGTGGCGGATGTGAGTATGGCTATACTCGGTGCAGATTTTTTGGCAAACCACGGCTTGATCATTGATCTGAAAAACAAGTCGTTGATAGATAGTGTTACACGGCTGCGTTCCAGCGGCAGTATGATGACAGCTGAAGTTCACGGAATAACATCGATTGAAGATAATCATCCGTTTCGGGAGTTACTCAATGAGTTTCGAGAGATCACTGTGCCCTCTTCCCTGCAGCAATGCCGGATTACGCACAACGTGACACATCACATCGTAACAAGAGGTCCACCGGTAGCCTGTAAAGTTAGAAGGATGCATCCGGATAAAGTGCGAGCGGCGAAGGCGGAATTCCAAACAATGATAGACTTGGGAATATGCAGGCAGTCAGACAGTTCCTGGGCGAGCCCTCTGCACTGCGTCCCCAAGAAAAATGGACAGTTTCGCTTCGTTGGGGACTACAGACAACTCAACAAGGCTACAGCACCAGACCGCTACCCAGTACCCCATATACACGATCTGCTTCATTCGTTGAATGGTAAGTGCATATTCACAACGTTAGACTTGGAACGAGCTTACCATCAGATTCCCGTTGAAGAATCTGATATTCCGAAAACTGCAGTAATAACTCCCTTTGGATTATTCGAGTTTACTCGCATGCAGTTTGGTTTGACAAACGCTAGTCAAACATTTCAACGATTCATGGATAAACTATTTGCAGATCTCGATTTTGTGGTGGTATTCATTGACGATATCTGCATAGCATCGACGTCCATCGAAGAGCATCGCCGTCACGTCCGTATCGTCCTCGAGCGACTGAAATCAAGCAGATTGGTGCTGAATGTGTCAAAAAGCAAGTTCGCCCAAGCCGAAGTCGAATTCCTAGGCTACACGGTCAGCAAAGTTGGAATCCGTCCTCTTCCGGAACGTGTCAAGGCTATCCAGAATTTCAGCCGACCAACAACTGTACGTGAACTTCGACGATTCCTTGCCCTAATCAACGTGTATAAGCGGTTTATTCCCCGTGCATCCGACATACAAGCGGACTTGTGGGCGTTAATTCCGGGTAACCGGAAGAACGACACTCGCAAAATCCAATGGAGTGACCACGCTATCCAATGCTTCGAGAACTGCAAGTTTTCACTTTCGGATGCTGCTCTGCTGTCGTACCCAGATTCCAGGAAAAAACTTGGGCTCATGATAGATGCTTCGAACACGGCTGCGGGAGCCGTATTGCAGCAGCTTGTAGGGCGATCGTGGATGCCACTGGGTTTCTACTCAGAAAAGTTCAACGAGGCGCAAAGAAAGTACTCAACGTTTGGCAGGGAATTAACGGCGATGAAGATGGCCGTCCAATACTTTCGCCATTTCCTGGAGGGACGCACCTTCACGATATTTACGGACCATCGGCCACTAACACATTCGTTGTCGTCAACATCTAATGCCCGACTTCCACATGAAGAACGGTATTTGCGTTTCATTTCCGAGTTCACAACCGATATACAACATATCAGCGGAAAGGACAACACAGTAGCGGACGCACTTTCTCGGATCGACGCTGTTTCGTACTCGGCAGTTAGTTTCGACGAAATCGCGAAGGATCAGGGTAACGATTTGGAGCTGGAACAGTTGCTGAAATCTACTTCTACTTCGCTGCAATTACAGAAACGGAATCTGCAACATTGCCGAACGCCTGTTTACTGCGACACGTCGGTTCCAAACCGTATACGCCCATACGTCCCTTTGAAGCATCGTCGCGCTATCATGGAGAAGCTGCATGGGTTGTCACACTCCGGCGTACGTTCCACGAAGAAACTAATTTCTGATCGATTTGTCTGGCCGTCAATGAAAAAGGACATCGGTAAGTTCGTCAAGACCTGCTTAGATTGCCAGCGTTCAAAAGTGTTCCGCCATACGATTTCCCCGCTTGGCAGTTTCGCAGTTCCCAATTCACGATTCCGTCATGTGCACATAGATTTGGTGGGCCCGCTGCCACCGTCCAGAGGTTGTCGGTATCTGTTAACGATGATCGATCGGTTCACTCGGTGGCCAGAAGCGGTTCCATTAGAGAATATGACCGCCAGTTCAGTAGCAGAGGCTCTTTGTTCCACGTGGATTGCGCGATTCGGGACCCCTGAATCAATAACGAGCGACCAGGGCAGACAGTTTGAATCAGAACTTTTTGCTGAGCTAAATCGGATTTTGGGAACGAATCATATTCGTACCACAGCATACCACCCTGAAGCGAATGGCATGGTGGAAAGATTCCATCGCACATTGAAAGCAGCGATTATGAGTACCAACCCTAAACAGTGGCATGACAATCTTCCATTGGTACTTCTGGGATTGCGAGTAGCGTATAGAGAGGACTTAAAATGCAGTTCTGCGGATCTTGTTTACGGTCAGAACTTGAGAATTCCAGGCGAATTTTTCGATGAAGTTCGTCCCGATGCTAATCGAACTGAATTTGCCCAACAGCTGCAACGGGCATTCGTGAATGTGAAAGCTCCCAGCGCATCGAATCATGGAAAGCGGAATGCATTTGTTAGTAGTGACTTGAAATCTTGCTCACACGTGTTCGTGAGAGTCGATTCTGTCAGGAAACCGTTGCAGCATCCATACGAGGGTCCATTTAAGGTTTTGAAACGGCAGGAAAAGTCATTTGATGTGCGAATTGGAGGTAAGCGCCAACGAATCTCAATCGACCGGCTGAAGCCAGCGTTTTTATGCAGTCCAGAGATCAACGAGTATCTTCCTGATGACGAAAAGGTTAAAGTTACACCATCCGGACTTCGCGTACGCTTCCTGGTGTAACTGGAGGGAGGCTGTGGATGCACACCCCTATATGCATCCGTGGAGAACGAGAGACGACGACGACGAGTGGAGAGAAAACCGAGTCGGCAGACATCAGTTAATTCAATCGCGACGAGTGCGGTATCGAACAGAAAACTGTAAAACTAAAGAATAAAAGTTTCCGTGAAATAAATATACATAAAACGTTTATTTCGGTATCCGATCCGCTACAGTACTTTGCACTAACATTCTGTAAATATTTTTAATCGCTTGTTTTTGTAAATATGTGCCAAATTTATCACGCCTAACTTGGGAAGGTTTAATATGCTAATGATTGAACTAGTTACTCAGTTAAAAAAAATAATACACTTAGTAAAATATTTGAGTTTTTGGTCAAATACACGGTATTAGGAGGCACACGGTATTACGGCATGGCACGGTACTCCGTTGATAAAACGATTGATCAATTACGCATTGCTGTTTCTACATCAATTGCGTTCTGCAATGTTATGATTATTCGAGAATCTCTTTATCATAACTTGTTCTAATAACCTAGTTATTACAATCCAAACAGTCGGCACTGAAAAGTCACAGATTGACAAATCTATCAAAAGGTGAGCTTGTAGTACTAGAACTAAAAGAACTAAGCTCGTTTACTAGTTTGAAGCTTTTGTAAGCTTTAAGGTCAGTTTTCTAGTACTTATATCATCTATTACAAAAAAAAAAATAGAACGTGAGACCCGTTTAACTTTAAGTGATTTTTATTTCGATTCGAACTAGTGCACTACGTGATTATTCCTTATGAGTATTGCAAGAGATATGTTATATATGTTACGTTACGACTTAATCCTAAATTATTTCCTACTCGTTTAGTCAACTACAGTAGTAGTGTATAACAGATCAATTCGGCTTCAAGCGCACGGATCGACACGTCCACCGAAATGAGCGCAATTCACTCTCATATTGTGCGACTTCGGAACCGGAACGCGGAAGATTCTTCCCTGTGGATAGCAAATACACAGCTTGAACTGGCCGCTTCCCGATCTCGGTCCATGCTCGCTCTGTACGATCGGAAGACTGTTAACGTTGATGAACACTCCATTGCCTCCAAAAAGCACCATGCTTCCGTTGTCCGACTTGAGAAAGATGTTCTGGTCGGCGGTCCAGAAAATTTCCTTCGCCTCCATCCGTGTTCCCTCGGTTCCTTTGAGGGTAAACTTGTTGCGCGTTTGGAACTTGAGCGTATCGTTGATGGGAGATGCAATGCGGCCGGCATTCACCAGATGGGTGTGCAACATCACAGCCCCTTCCGGCATGTTGTACGTAGGCCGAGAAGTTGAAAAGACCTGTCGCCCCGTAACGGCGTCTTTCACCTCGAAGTGATTGAGGCCTTTTAGTTGGCTTCCGTTTTTGGAAAAATGAATTTTGTTGTGCGAATGTCCGTTTCGATTGACCAGGTTAATCGACACAGGTCCATTCTCCCCTGCAACAGAGATAAGGTCATTCTCTAGAAATCGTTGATTTCTTTCTTCACCCTTCCATACCTGTTATCTCCATCGGTTCCTCGTGAAATCCTTCCAACTTGCCGTCCCGTTTGTACAGCCGATCGAAATCGATATTTCCGAAAAATTTGACCGTCTCTTCGCCCTGGATCAACTCGATGTTTTCCATGCCCTTGTAGATCTTCAATATCCCGGTGATGGTCAGCGTGAGGCACAGATTGCCCAGCGCCAGCGAGAACAGCAAAATCATCACAATCCAGAATGCGAACGAGTTCTTCTCGTTGTACATCTGGCACTTGGTCAGATCGTACTTTTCGTCCAACAGCGGGGGTGGTGCTTTCTGGAAGTAGTGGCCTCCGGTATCAGTATTTTGAGTTATCAATCAGCGATCGATAGAGAACTTACCCCCATTTTTTCACTCGGTGCAAATATTCAGCAGGTAGGCATAAGAAATGCAATCGATTTTGATGAGGGAAATATGCGAATGAAGGAAAATGGGGAAAATGTTTGACAGTTTTCACGACATGATGAGAAAATTTTCTCATGCGTGAGTATAGTTCGAAAAAACGATAGCGTTTTTCCGAAGCTTTTCCAAGGGTTGACCAAAGCGCGCCAAGCGCATACCGAGCACGTGCGAGTCGCCGAGAAGTTGCATACAAGTTTGCGTGTGGATAATGAGCAAGAGCTATTAATTATGTTAGGGACTGTCCATTTCTTACGCGAGGGAATTTTCACGATTTTTTGACACCCCCTCCCCCCCTTGTAAGATTTTTGTATGAGAGCTCAAATATTTTTGTATGGCGCGTAAAATTTCTGATACTCTCCCCACCCTCTCCCACTACAAAAATAGATGGTCATTGCTACAGGGGATGGCCAAAATGTTTGGGATAGGCAACTTTTTTTCTCCCACAAAAAAATTCAACATGCTGTAACTTTTCATAGAGTGCATCAAAAAATCTCAAATTTTGTCTGTTTGTCAACCTTTTTTTTTTGTATTTGTGAATTTTAACTTAATGCTAATTCTTTACACCAAATTTGTCAACCTATTATATGTGCATCATTGGTACAAATTTAGGCTCGATTGATTTTTTTTCGCGAAGTTAGAACCGTTCGGAAAAACACTATTATTTAGACAACTAATTTTTGAACTGTCATGTCTCGGAAACCAGTGAACCGAATTGAATGAATTTTTTAACGTTTATCAACAATATATTGATACTTAATACGACGTTATAAAATGTTATGTTTTCTTACGGCGAATTAAGTTATACCGGATTGAAATTTTTACCCATATAGAGGAAAATAAGTCAAATTTACAATACCACACAAAAGTTACTAAATGTGTTCTACCTTCAATCTAAATAGGCTCTAATATATCTGATTAGAGATAACTTGAGAACAGAAGTGGAAAATCTTTGGATATCAACACTAAAATTTATTGACATTGATGTAAAAAAAATAATTTTTTTCGAGAAAAATCCAAAAAGTGTCAATCCATAATAACTTTTTTCAACGTTTAAAAAGTACCTAAGTTTTAATAGTTTGTGAAGCATTTACATATTGTTAGTATACGTTCAAAATTTCATTCAATTCGGTTCACTGGTTTCCAAGATATGACACCTCAAAAATGAGTTGTCTGAAAAATAGTGTTTTACCAGAACGGTTCTAACTTTGCGAAATATTAATCAATTGAGCCCAAATTTGTACCAATGACAATGATGCACACATAATAGGTTGAGAAACAGTCAAAATTTGAGATTTTTTGATGCGCTCTATGAAAAGTTATAGCTCGTTGAACTTTTTTGCGAGAGAAAAAGAAGTTGCCTATCCCAAACATTTTGGCCATCTGTATGTATTTCTTAATTATTTTTCATTTCATATATTTATTTGTACATTTAACCAATACAATATGTTTTAATAAAGATCTAACATTGAGACACGGGAATCCTTACAACAATAACATCAAACGAAATTACATTTAGTGTATATAAGAGACTAACAAGAATCAACAGGGAAGGAAAATACAATAAAAAAAACCTTCGAAATATCTTATAGACAGATGGGACAGGAAAGAAAGCTTAATACTAATATCACAAAGCAGGGAATCGTAGGCCGGAAAACGGTTTTGTAAAGCAGCACCTTAAGGCGAAACTGGAAACATTTCCTCATATTTTTGGTTTTTGATTTTTTATTAAATAACGAAGCAATATTTTTAAAATCGGTTTTCGTGCACATGTAGAGTATGGATTAGGGTATCTTCTGAATTTTTTACGCAAGAGAAAATGTTTTTCGTTTTTGCAGAAACCATTTTTTAGTGAAATTTTGTTCAAAAATGGTTTCAGCAAAAACGAAAAACATTTTCTCTCGCGTAAAATATTCAGAAGATACCCTGATCCATACTCTACATGTGCACGAAAACCGATTTTGAAAATATCGCTTCGTTATTTAATAAAAAATCAAAAACCAAAAAGTGAAGAAATGGATCCAGTTTCGCCTTAATAGTGGGATGCAGCGTATACGCTCTATAGAGCGCCTTTTGATGGCGAGTAGAGTTTTTGTGAGAATATCACATTTCCGGATGCTATGGATTACATGACAACTAAAGTGAAGCTTCTGTTCCAAGGACACACCGAGGTAACCAACGGTTTCGGATCAAGGAATGTCGACACCGTAGCAGGAAATTTGAGTTTGAGGCATGTACCTTGGGCTCCGACGGCGCGTAAAATAGGTGGCTTGGGACTTAATAGGATAAACTTTTACCTTCCATTCCCTTTGGTACTCAAGAATAGCATTCTGAGCTTGTTGCAGTTTGTCCACTACTACATTTGCGTCCCGATGTGACACTAAAAATCCAGTGCCGTCTGCAAACAAGTAGTACTGCACTCCTCCCATTTGGACGATGTCGGCCCACGGTAGGACTTAGTACGGAGCCTTGCGGTACACCAAACGGAACTTGCATCCGCTCCGAGGTATAGTCATATACCGAAACTTGGAAGGTCCTTTCCATCAGGAAGCTGCGAATTATCTTCAAAAGCATCATAGGGAAGTTTCCGAGGTGCATTTTGTGCAGAATCGCGTCATGCCATACCGAGTCATAGGCCTTTTCAACATCAAGGAGTATCAGACCCGACGAGTTGCCTTGTTTTAGGTTACGCCTCACCTTTTTCACCAAGCGTACGATCTGATGGCTAGTTGAATGACCTTTTTGGAAGCCAAACTGCTCGTATGGGGTGATTCTAGTGGTTTCCAAGTGTTTTTCGATGCGTGACAATATGACGCGTTTGAAAAGTTTACTCAGAGTTGAAAGTAGGCTAATAGGTCGGTAATTTGATGGAACAGTTGCATCCTTATTCGCTTTCGGTATCGCGACTACTATTATTTCTTATTAAAATTTGTTCATGGAAGCTGTAAGTATGTACTGTTTAAGGTGATATAGAAAACCGCGATATCTATCAGCTTTGCTTTCATCTGAGTGTCTACAGCTCATTATGACGATCGGTTGCGTTTTTTTTTCATATTGTTTCGATTTTATCGCGATCTTTGTGGCTAACGAGCAGTTAGTACTGAAGCCTCGTTTCGTGTTTAAGGGCTGTTTCCAGTTCAAAAGAAATTTGCCGGCCTATCTTGATACATGGAAAATTTCTTGCCTGTCGAAGTCAGTGCAGAAAGTTTTTGCCAGGTCAAGAAGTTTTTTGAAAGACTCCTTTTGAACATTGGGCTTCAGAAGGAATCTCTCAAGGCAAACTCAAAGCAACTTTGAACTTTGAAGCAACAGCACTTTGAAACTCAAAGCAGATCTTATTGCTTGCGGTGAACACCACCGGTCCTTCATTTCGCTCTTCCTCAGTCCATGCTCGCTGCATCCGCCGCCTAGCCCGTTTTTCCAGGCCATTTTTCCAGACCCATCCGCGACCCAATTGCCGTTGCCGGCGGGTACTCGGTGTCAGTATAGGTTCACTATGATGGCGATATTCGTTAACTGCCTGACAAAGCAGTTGCAGTTACTGGACTGCGTCACAGTGGTTCAAGTGCAGCTGCGCTACCTGCCTGCACTGCGCTGTGATTTGTCAGCTGTGGCTCTCCTGAAGGCCAGGCACTTTGAATCTCCTGCTGGGTGCTTGCTATTCGCGGATTTCCCGGAACAAATACAACACTTGGCCAACCCGTGCCGCCATGTGCCTTGTGGCCTTCACCGCCACATCACCTATACAGCTTGCTCCTGTCAGGGCCTTTGCAGTCCCATGACTTTTGCCCTGGTTCCGGACAATTGAGGCAAACCTCCGGTGGCTCGTGCAAGATCTGATGGCATACTGACCAGCCCACCTTGATCTTCCCTACTTTAACGGACTTATTTACGTCCTCGTCTAGGTTCTTCACCTTCAGAGTCGCCTCCGCTGTAAGAGCCCTCACCTCGACCCCATCGCCAGACTCTTATAGACGGCGCCTTTGTGTTTGTTGTCGCGCTTGAGCCCTAGGATCTTTTCACTCGTACGAGTACGTCTAATACTGCGCACGTCGGCTCCCAGATCCACGAACATGGCGACGCGTCGCATCGTCCTCAAGACGTCCGAGTACTTACACTGTTAGGTCTTGATGACGAGCGCGTCGCCTTCTACGCCCTTGGCCCCTCCTCTTCTACGCCTTCTTGGTTTGGCGTCACTGTTCTCCTCGATTTGCGATTTTTTTTTCTTTTTCCTCTTCCGCTCAGCTCTTGTCCAACACTGAGAAAACTGATCTTATGAAGGGCATAAGTTTGTCTTATGAAATTTCGACATAAGAAAATGTTTTGATTTCCATAAGAAATTCTTATCACAGAGAAACAGACGTCACACTCTCTTCGCTTCCCATCGATCACCTTTTTAACGGGTAATGCAAATATTCAGTAGTAGGTCGATTGGCCACTCGCGGTGCTGGTATCGTTTTTGCTCCTGTTTGACGTTTACTCACTACCGTCATCTAGTGGCGGCCCGGCCAAGCACAGTACATTTAGCATTGGGCGATTATGTTTTCGTGACGAAGTTTTTTAATAAAAGTTGTTCCAAGTGTTACGTCTGTTTCTCTGTGTTCTTATGATATCATTTCATAATACATCTTATGAAATATTTTTACGCAATATAAAACAAAATCGCAACCTGGAATCGAACCAGGGACGTCGAGATCGGAGAACGCGTGCTTTACTCACGCGCCCATCGACGCTTCGAAAGTTGGAACGGTTAGAGTGCAATAAAAAGCTTGGCTTTTCGGGATCAACGTTTCATAAGAACATTCTTATGAGATTTTTCATAAGACCGCTGTAATGAATTTCTTAAGAAATTTTTGCCTCAGTGAAGGTGGGTCTTTCCTTTGGATCGCCCTACTCTGTGGTTGCTGAGGGCCTAACAACTGTCGCAACCCCCTGTTCCCTTCCATCCGGGACGGGCCAACCTTCCCAGCTTCCCGGGACGCCTGGCTGGGGTCCGATATGCCGGCATTAACGATTGAGCATCTTTTTCACCCCCTCGATCACTCATTCCTCGGCACAGGTCGCTTAACTCCTGAATTTGGGTTAGTAGTCCTATTCTTAGCCAACAACTAGGCGGCTGACTCGCAAGCGGGGGTAGAAAAATGACTATTTTAGAGTTACGTAATAAATGGATGCTGCCTAAGTTTACTGAACTAAAGCAACAATTTATCCGTGTTTACTATGCGTCTTAAAATAATGTATCTGAAGCATAATTAAATGGATGTTACAGTAACCTTCAAGGATGTTCTTTCAGCAAAAACCTGCCACCGGATGTATTCTAGTTCACACTTAGTTGGTTTATTATAGATAAGTTATGAGTAGTGTTTTCGATCAGGCAATAAAACTGAGCTACTCCTGAATGAGAGAATGATTCCGCGAGCAAATTCGGAACTTACAAAAAATGCAGATTTCCTTCGATACTTGAGAAAAGTAGACTAATCATCTACTCACCGTTATCCTCCTCCATGGCCGATTCTTCGACACATTCCATGTCCTCCTCCTCGCCGTCTTTCTTCTCCGTTGGCTTCTCGTAGGCCGGTTCCATTGGGGAAACGACGACCCCATCCCACACGGACATTTCCTTCGCCACGGTGGTGTTCTCGACGAATCCGAGGATGTGTTTGTATCCCCCGTGGGCAAGAACTCGGACCAGTGTCTGGGCCGTCATACAGCACTCGTCCTGCTGTACCAAGTTCATGGAAGTGTGCACTCGAATGTGTCCCACTTCGCACGGATCATTGATTCCGGCAGATCCAGGAACGAACAACCCAGAGGCCAACAGCTGGAATATCCTCCGGAAGGCTAAGTTGACTGGAAGCGCCTGGCGACTGGGGTTGTTCATGATGGCCGAATGGGCCAGCAGGTCGCAGATCCACGGGTTCAATGGTCCAAAACCTTCGAACCGGTTGGACAGATCCTTCAGAATGCGAATTAGCACCTTGATGGTGGAATGGTGAGCATTTTCCTCGAACCAACGGGCATGGCGGATGGAAGCCAAATGGCTCTGGACCACTTTGAAATCCAGATGCTTCTCGGCGTCCAGTTTGCGGATATTCTGTGGCAATGTGGCGATCAGGCAGCGAACGCGAGCCAGTGAGTTCCAAATTTCGAAACCCTTATCGTTGTACTCCAGAGCAATGGCTTCTGCCTTCGGAACCACCTCCGTTTGCATTGACTTTTGGATGTCTTCTTCAACCTTCTTGCCGAGGGCCTCGGCCATGTCCTTTGTCGGGAGCGTCTTCAGGATGATGACAATATCGGCCACATTGTGACCCGCCATCATGGTGCCCTTCTTGTAGGAACCTACCTGCCGCACTTCATCCAGCTGGCATTTGTTGAAATCCCCCGGGGCAATGACCAGATTATCCAAAACGGCCTGCACCTTGGTAACCAGGTTGGAAATTGCCGTCTGTTCCTGCTGCGAGGGGGTTAGGTCCTGACTGCGCTTGAGCAGGGCATTGGTCAGGACGGAATCATCCGGCGGTGCGGCAACCCGGGGGAAAGCCGGCTCAGCCAGCGTCAAATCAAACGGATGGCGCGGCAGGAAGGTTTTCTTGTGCATGAAGGGGGCTCCCCGCATGCCGCGCATTCCCATTCCCATTCCGCCTCGGCCACCGCGCATCATTCCGGTACGAACCATGTTGCTTTGACGACGATGACAACGGAAGCGGGTAGAGCTGTACCGGCGAAACAAATCGATATTTTAACACTTTGAAATATTCCTACTATTTATTGGTCACGAATGAAAACTTCAACGCTGCAACGATAGTTGAACTTACCTGTTTTACAAAGCGAATGGTTTTTACTGCTCGTGAAGGGATTTTCCTACGAAAAGTGGAAAATTATTTTGCAGCGATGCCGACTTGCCGACCGATGGAGGAAAAACTTTGACAGATTGATAAACATGGCCGAACGCGCAGGGTCGCATCAAGGGATAGGTATAAATCGAGTGACTAGTGAGGTAGCGGAGGTAGCGTATGAGAAATGATCCGTGAGAAAGGTGAGATAACGGCGCATAGTTCACATGTGCGTGCACGCTAACCTTAGAGTGACTGGAAGCAGGGGCGTACAATTTCGTTTCAATGATACACTTTCATGCAACATTTGAATGAGTCACTTCAAGTGTTTCATACATTTTTCTAATGACTCGGTCGTTAAAAAAAACTTTTTTGCAATTATATGGCATAAGATTGAACTTTTCAATCACCGAAATTGTGCCGAAATGGCCTACTTTTCTTCACTAGTATAAGAGTGCCGAAAAGTAGTACTTTTCAGCACCTTTAAGGGTGCCGAAAAGTAGTACTTTTCGGCACTTTTGCAAGGGTTCACTTTTCACAGGTTTTTTTTCGAAATATTAATGACCTACCGTAGTTTTATATCGATTTGATGGCTGCTTCTATGTCTGCTTTGCAGACCTAATCTGATTAGAAGATTCCAATTCGAATTTGGTCAGCCAAACAGACGTAGAGTGAGAACCAGCAGTAGCAAACAACGCTCGTTTTTGACGCAACTCCGTGTACTTGTGATGCTTGTGAACACAGCCTACCTGATTTAAAAAAAAAGGTTTGTGCGCATGTATGCTTGCACGTGGTTTCTCTCTTGAGGCATGTGTGGCAGTCAGAAATGATCGTACTCAAGGGTATTTTTTTTTATAATTGCAAAAAATGTTGTATGCAACTCGTTGCAAAACTCGATTTTTTCAGCACTCGTCGTATTTATCCAACTCGGCAAGCCTCGTTGGATAAATGTACGACTCGTGCTGAAAAAATCATCATTTTGCAACTTGTTGCATAAATAACTATTCCACTCATCGTAGCACTCGGTAGTCTCCCACCCGGTCGCATTGCTTGTGCTTCACCCGTCAAAGCATTAGTGTCTCACTGGTGCGCGCTAGTCTCTCAATGGTTACGGGCGCCGGTTAATTGGATTTAAGTGGTCGAATTTGTTATCCTCTTTCATAAAACATAATTAGCATTCTATTGGCGTGCACCACTATTTAAAAATGTGGTTTAAATAGTGTTTTTAGCATGTTGAAGTATTTCAATGACTCATAAATGAAACGAAAATCCAAGTGTATCATTCCATGTTTCATACACACTTGTTTCTGTAGCAGCAACGAACGAGTGTGTTGCTGGGTGAGAGATGAAGCATCACAGCAGTCCGTTCGCATGGGAAACGATTTGCTACAGTCGTCGTACGTCATGTTTTCCTTTCGAAATTGCACGACCCTGACTGGAAGGGTTAAGCCACTCTAGCTAACCTGAAACTACTATAGACACTATAGATTCCATAGACTCGCGGAGACACGGTTGAGCAATACAATTTTAGTGTGTTTTGCCGTGAATTTAGAGTGTACCGAGCAAATATGACGTCACGCAATCCATTATCGGTATTGAAATCGTGACGTCATGCTCGTTTGGCTACACGAACTGACAGTTCATTTGGCTACAGTTGTCTTCGCCTCCGCGAGTCTATGGAATCTATAGTGTCTATAGAAACTACCCATCGATTGGGTCGATTCCATTCATGATAAAAATGTTTATGTTAAAGCCCAGTTTCGTGTTTGAAAGAAATCGCTCAAGAAACTTCTTGAGCGATTGCTGGCAGGAACTTTCTACGGTGTCGGTGACTGCCATTTAAACTGTCATTTCTTCGCAACTGCGTACTGTGAGCGAAGAAAAAACGGTTTCTTGAGTGACTCAGGCAAGGAATTTCCCATGCATCAAGATAGGCCATAAAATTCCTTCTGAACTGCAAACAGCGCTTAATCCTCGAACATTTTTAAATATTTTATATTTAAATGTTATGTCAATGTCAGCCGTCAAAATCCGGATAACCGATCTCACATCAAAAGAGTAAGGCCTTAAGTACACAGGATTAAATATTTTGCAAGGAAAGAACTCAAGAAACAACGTCAGTTTGACCCTAATGAAAATTCGATCGAATCAAACAAGATGTTTGAACATTTGGTTCTTCTTCTTTGGTCAAATATTTCTAGATTGAGTTTAAAGAAGGGCGCAAGTAACATGATCGATTTCTCTTCATCAACTCTCTCTTCTTCAAATTAAACAACATTGACACTCTGTACTGGTACATATCTTAAGAAACGACAGCGACCACATTTTATCGTCATATAATGTCTATAGAACAACCAAACGCATTTCCATTTCTTCTGTTAACAGAACTCAGAATAGGTACCTAGGGAAGTGGAACCATCTCGACAGGGGTCCTATTTTGGGCACTTTTTTGCTATAACTCAGTCAATTCTGAACCAAGTGACATAATTTTTGGAACGCGATGAGATACGTATAGTATCTAGCCGTGTACAAAATTTCAAGTCAATTGGTTTGGAATTGACTGAGTTATAGCAAAGAGTTCCCAAAATACCGGCCGCTGCCCAAGTGGTTCGCTACCCTATGTGCTTTTACCAAGCTTTTACTCTAAAAACAGGGACAGATTTTCGGAAAAATAAAATCTGATTGTTTACATATTATTTACGTTGTTTCTACAAATAACATTTAAAATTTACCTGGTGTCCTACGCTCCCTCCGATTTCAAATGTTCCGGTAGCTCCTGCTGCTCCACTTTGGTAACTTTAAGTGCCACACCCTCCGGCAGATTCCGCTCAATGTACTCCAGGAACGTATCCAACGTCGACCCGGTCAGCTTGTGAAAGTGCATAAACCGATAGTAGTTCCGGACTTCGTACTGCACTCGGTGGTGCTTGTAGATGTGCACTGATTTCAACAAAGTCAGCCGATCTTTGACCGCCTTCCGGAGGGCCCAACTAGAATACAAGAAGTAAACTTAGCTATTCGAACCGGGTGGTGATCCAGAATAACGATACTTACTGCTTACCAACCTCAATGTCCAGATGTTCGGCGGCAGTTTTTGCGAAGTAGGCATAACTTTTCATCACTTCCGGATCGATGCCCTTCATCTGGAGTTCCACCCGGCTGTACAGTTTGTCCGGAACATCGGCGCTGTCGCCGGTTGCGATGGGCGAGAAATTTGATTGTGGCTGCGCCGCCGGCGGTGTCACTTGCGTCGAGCACAATCGGACGGAATTTGTCCACAACGCCGTCGGTGCTAGCCGCTGGTATAGTTGAGAAAGCTGAAATAGAACAATAAAGTTAAATAATTGTGGTTGTATGTAGAATTTACTTACTTTTAACATAATTTAATAATTAATTTGTATGAAAAAATGATTATTCAACACGATCTCACGATGAGAACAAAAACATGCTGTTTCAGCGAAAAGAAAAACGATAAAGCGAAGGAGCAAAACAAAATTCGATGACAGTTTCAATGCGATGTTATTAGAATACTAGACTAGCATTTGAAAAGAGACTGCCGGAACATTTTTAAAGAAACCTGGAGCTCGATTTGAATAGGTCGTATGTGCTTTTGTCGATTAAAATTTCGATCAGTTGGATTCGCTTATTATAGCGAAAACAGTTGAAATTGAGCAAAGTTGATACATACAGCAGAATCCTCACAAAACAGGCTTTCTGTTCCATCATTAAAAGTTTGCAAAATATCTGCCATATTGCTACAATGACTAAAATAAACTGATCGAATTTTATATCGACAAAAGCACATACGACCTATAGATAGTAGAGTAAACATAGATCCGCGGATACCGCTGACTAAAATGTTTCAAGCGTGTAAGTAGTAATTTTCAAGAGTGCGACGATTGAATATGACGTCATGCGCTCCATTGATGTTATCCAAATCGTGACGTCATGCTCGTTTGGATACAGATTTTGACAGTTCGTTTGGATACAACGGATTCATCTCACGCGGATCTATGTTTACTCTACTATCTATAATACGACCTATTCAAATCGAGCTCCAGAATTGTTAAAATAAGTTTTGATTTTTTAAAAATTATAATCAGCAGCTCAAAAACGAATGAAATTTAATTTCCATTTCTAGATTGAGTTTAAATAAGGGCGAAAGTAACATAATCGATTTCTCTTCATCGACTCTCTCTTCTGCAAATTAGAGTGAGAAGATGCAAATGCAATCGAACTTTTTTACACTTAGACGCTAGATTGCATCGCAATGAAGAGAACACGCTCACTTTGTCCCTCATGTTACTTTCGCCCTTATTTAAACTTTAAATTAGATTTCCCTGGTGGGTTCACATTTTGCGCTCGGCACTTTTCAAATGATGCGCTTGAAAATGTTGAAAAACATCGCCTGCATTCCCATCAGAATGTTTGACATCAGCCGAACCAACGAGCCGAACGGTCGGGACGGACGGACGGACAAAGTCAAGAACAAGCAGAATCAGCGCTTTCTGTGAGTAGAAAATGTAAAACCCCAATTGGAATTCGAGACTAGTGTTTTTGTTCTTATAATTTTTAACGTTTTCTTGACTCCGCGATCGGGTTTGTCGCGATTTTGTGCAATAATTCAACGGTTCTGAACCGGCGTGAAAAGTGTTTCTTCCGTGTGAAAAGTTTCTCGCACAAGGGCGAAGGTGCAAAGTTCAAGAAAAACGGCTGTGCGAAGAAGAATACAACAATAACAGAAAACCGTCTGCTGCTGTGTGTGCAATATTTGGATGCTCTTTGAGGAAGGTGCTTCCTCCATCAGGGCAGCAAGCAGAACGCCTTGCATGCATCGCCTCCATCAGTGCGTGTTGTTAGTGAATGTGAAGGTAATTTAAGTTTTCTGATAAGACTTCGCAGATTGACCCTCCCAGAACCGGACGGAATCTAATGAGAACATCATGGGACAGACCATCAGCAATTCCGGTGAGTAAGGAACTTTTATGCATTATCTCTTTTATCGGAAAGAAGGGTTCTGGTTTTCCAGCCTTACATAATTATGCTGCAGCATCCGGTGACTGACAAGAGGTAAACATTGAAGAATGTCTGTCCGTAAAAGATGTTGAATTGCTGTGAATCGAAGAATTCCAGTTGGAACATAATCAAGGGTCAATGCCCTTGGAGTAAGCTGGAAATTGTAGAAACATTATTTGTAATTTGTACCTAATTTTATTAGTGATAAAGTAAACCTGGTAGTTACAGAACTATTTTTCACTGGTATTTACATTTTTTTTTTCAATAATTTCTTGTGCAATTTCTTGTTAAAGTAATAAATAAGCTATCGTATCCAATCAGCAACAAATTACACTTCCAAGTTACTGTTAAGAAGATGCAAGCGAAAATCCTAGAAAAAATCTTTGAATTTCTCTAGTAGTACCTCCGAAAAATTATCTTCCTCTGGGTTCATAGTTTTCACTGAAATTCATGCCTTTTTTTCTCGTAATTTGTTTTTGAAATAACTACAAATTATGGAGGAATTCCTAAAAAAATGCCTGGAGGAATCTCTGAAAGAATTACTTGGAGAATCCCTGGAAGAATTCCTTGAGAAATCCCTGGAGAATTTCTGGAGAAATCTCTAGAGGAATTCCTGGAGACATTTTTACAGGAATCTATTAAGCAATTCCTGAAATAATTCCTTGAGAAAGCCCTGGATGAAATTCTAGAGGAATCCCTGGAAAAAATCCCTGGAGAAATACCTAAAGAAATCACTATTTGAAGATCCCCTGGGGGAATTCTTGGAATAATCACTAGAGGAAATCTTGAATGCATTTTTGGAGAAATCCATTGAGCGAATTCTTCAGGCACCACTGTAAGAATTCCTTGAGGAATTTCCGGATAAAATTCTGAAGAAATCCCTAGAGGAATTTTCTGCAGAAATCCCTTTAGTAAATCCTGGAAGAATCCCTGGTGGAATCCTTGGAAGAATTCCTAGTAGAATCCGTGGATCAATTCCTGGAGGAGACCCTGGACAATTTCCTAGAGGAATCCCCCGTAGAATGTGATGCTGATTAGAGAGGTTGAACAAGCCATACTTCAGACCAATATTTAACTGTCATTGTGTTCAGCCATTGACACCATTAACCAGCTATTGTTCAGCTAATACTCTCACTGTTCAGCATTCATTGTTACTTGGGTCTCTTCTTGGCGTTGCATCTATCGTTTAAAGAAAACACTATTTTATACAAAAATTAAAAAATACGGATTGGGGTTTGAGTACTTACCCTGTCCTTTGTCGTAGAAACGCCAGATGCGATGAAGAATACACGATTCTGAAAAGAGGCCGCCTGCACAATGCCAACATTGTTTTCTGTTTTGACAAGTGGCCGACGTGGTTGCCGGCAGATGAATTTTCTGTAAATTCAGCAAACCCTATCACGGAGAGACGAAACTACCCAAAAGTGAGTTCTTTCCACTCAACTTCGGGGTTGCGTGCGTCAAGCCACGTTTGAGTTGATGGAATCGATGTTTTTGTTGGGTTGTTCCCGCTTGCTTCCATGTGAAAGGAATACCTAATTTTAGGTTTTTTTCACCCAACCGAAATTTTGACTAGGTTGTATTCACTCAAATTTGAGTACTGTGCTAGAAACTCAGTTTTGGCTTGACGCACTGAACTGCAAAAGTTGGGCTGTTTCTCTCTTCACTCTCTGACAACATTAGAAAGAGCGCATGAAAAGGGAGACGAAAAAGAACTCAAAATTGAGTTTAAAAGTACCTAATTTTGAGTTTTTCAGTTTCTCCGTGACAAGTTAACTGATGTTCAGCAAATAAATCCAAATTGCTGATTTATCAGTTAAATATAGGTTTGCTGATTGTTGTTCAGTAAACCATTTTGCTGAAACCAGAAAAAGTTTTTTGGTGTGTACTGTATTTTTTTTTCCTTCGCGTTTTCGAACTCAGGGCATGATTCTACACTAAAAATGATTAGCTTCAAAAATGCTGTAAACTAGTGTTACAATTGCAAGTTACTGTTAGGAAGTTACAAGCAAAAATCCTAGAAAATATCTTTGGACATTCGACATTCTACTACAAGTTTCTACTGGAATTCTTCATAGAAGTTTGGTGAAAATCGTACAAGAAATGTAAAGTTCCCATTCAAATACATATTTGGAATATTTTATGGGCTTATGAAATACACATACGCATGTAATTTCTGGTACATTAATTTACTAGTAAATCGGCGTAGTTCTATCGGGGATTACACCAGAAGATCACGTGAGAATTTTTTATACGTCCCTTCGACGATTTTTGCAAAAGTTCCTCACGTTATATTTCAGAAGTAACACCAGATT